>NC_084946.1:26691302-26966302 GCF_949316205.1 Platichthys flesus
ACAAGGAGAGAGGAAAAACAAGGGAACTCCACAACATGTCACGTTTATTATGGTAACTATAAAACAAAACGAATTCAGTCTTTATTAAAATAAGAGCTGCTCTCAGAAAGTTCACTTAAGTTATGACTGAGTCCGTGTGAGAATAAAACGTTTAATTTCATCTGTTACTGTGCAATATTTAAAAATCTAAATTATTCTTGGTTTGTTTTATTGCTTTTGTATTTTCTCTTCATTCTCTGTTCTTGTATATTTATGTTTTAATATTCCTTCCACTCAACAGCGGCTGTTTTAGTTTGAGCTTCATACCGTAAACAAACTTTGACCTGACCCGACCTGATCTGCTCGTCTGTTTATTTTTAGATTTAAGAGGTCAAACACAGACGTCTGCACGTTTCCAAATATATTAATGTTTTTTCTTTTGCAGGATGAATTTGACAGGAGGTGTGAAGCTGATTCTGAAGAGCAGTGAGGATGGATGACCTCTTTAATAATAAAAAGAAAGAAAAGTAACAAAAGTTGGTAAATGGCTGAGAGGAAGCAAGAAGAGGAAGAGCTTTTATAATCATGAGTGACTGAAGGAACAAGTAAGAGTAAGTTCAGCCTGTAATCAGCATCAGAACCAATTATGTTTCACAGTTTATGAGGAGGCTGAAATGTTATTTAACCACATAAAGGACAGAGAGAGAGAGAGAGAGAGAGAGATTATAGAGGAGAATGAATTGAGAGATGGAGCGAGCGAGGGTTCAAGCTTTTAACCCCATAAACAGGAGGAAAGCGAGAAATGGTGAAAGGTCACTGTGCAGAAAGATGAAGGCAGCTTTTAATCCTTGACAAGAGGAGGGAGACGAGATGAAGGCAGATTTAAATGGCGAGGAAGGAGGAAGAGAAGAAGGAGGAAGAGAAGAAGGAGGAGGAACCTCACGTCACCTCGACACTGCACAGTCTGAGCGAACGCCTGAGCTGACGTGTCAAAACCGGAAGAATAACAGAATTAGAAGAAGGCAAAAGGTAAAGAAGAGGGACTGTGTGTCTCATCTGGAATGAAGACTCAGGAGTCCATGTGATTAAAGGGTTTCTCGAGTGCTTTCAAAAACATGACAGCATCAGAATTAAGAGCTTAATTTCACTTTAAGTTGCACTTCATCACGTCTCTCTCTCTCCCTCTCTCTCTCTCTCTCTCTCTCTCTCTCTCTCTCTCCTTTCTCCATATAATAGATGGGTCTTGTTACCTGAATTATTTACCCGAGCTTTTTATTCATATCACTCAAATGCTGTCACAAGGACGTTTTTATCTTATATATCGACTGATTCCAGAAATCTCTGAACTGTTCTTCTCAGTGTGGAAACCTCCACCACAGCTGGATGATCCATAATGCTCCTCGTCTCGTTTCATGCTAACACACACTCCATCGTTACCGGGGCCCGGTTGTACGGTGACTTTTCTAACATCTCCCTGAGAAGCACAACATTCTCACTGTGACACTATGAAAAGCTCCAGAAGGTTTTTGAATATTCCCTCAGAAGGTGCGATGAAATATATATTGTGGTGAAAATTCATTCCAGATATCGTTTATGATGAAGTGCCAAAAGATTCATAAGCAAGAATCCAAAGTCTGATTTATCCTCTTTATCACAGAGCTCTTTGTTGATATCCCAAAACAATTTCAATGAGCCACACACACAAACACACACACACACACACATACACGCAAACAGGAAACTTTTCAGAGACGAGGAAACAACCAATGATCTGCTCTGATCTCAGAAGTGATCTCCGTGAGGACCAATCAAGAGGCAGGTGGAGCTGTGTGGGACAGAGACGGGTCTTACTGGTCGTCTGCCAGTTTGGAATGTGAGGATTTACTAACAGCTGAAGGTTTTTAATGTACAAAGATTTTTTCAAATTGGAGCCGAGTCAGTGACGATCAATTGTGCGTTTTATATAAAGGAACAAATAGTGAATAAAGAGGAAGCAGTGTAAATACTCATGTTTGATTCTGTGGCTCTAATGAGGAATGAATCAGGAGCCAGGAAACTTGAAGGTTCTTTGAGACACACACACACACACACACACACACACACACACACACACACACACACACACACACACACACACACACACAGACACACACACACACACACTGATTACATCCACAGACTTGCACAGACAGACATTACGACTACAGGGACTTTCCTGGATGAAGAACTTTGACTACAGGTGAAAAAAAGGAGATGAAGACAAAGAAGACGATGACGAAGACGAGATATCTTCCTCAGCGTTCTTCATACGTCATGTCCTGCCTGACGTGTCCGACCTGGACAATGTCCTGCTGCGCTCATCAGGTATGAAAAGGGAAAGTTCAAATGTAATCGTGCTGAGTTCATATCTGAAGAGAGAACCTGGTGCCTGAGGTCTCCAGGGAGCCAGAGAACCAGCGATCAGGGCGAATGAGCCAGAGCACCTGACTGAGACGTTTGAGTGGCAGGAGAGCGACGCCCATTCAGAGCGTACCTGTCGGTCGGTGCTGATTGCTTTTCTGAGTACCCCCCCCCCCCCCGCAGCTTTCTGAAGAGCATCAACTCAAAGAACTCACACTCCACACAGCACTTACCCACAAACATAGAAACACTCAAGGTTTATATATAACCCATAATGCAACACTCAACTCCAAAGTTTCTAGTTCTGAAGTTTTAAACGACCTCCATCTTTTCAACACTGACTTCCGGGAGGAGGAGGTCGTAGTCTCGTGTTTGGACCGATGCTGAAGCTTCACGTGTGATTGACCCGTCAGCTGCTGAATGTGAGCATGTTGCTGACAAATCCAACAACACTGCATTCCAGGACACACACACACACACACACACCCACACACACACACCCACACACACACAGACACACACACACCCTCTCCTCAACAGTAGGTGTGGGTGAGCCGGCAGCGATTAGCAGAACAGAGGTTTTTACTCAACGGGGGAACTGAAACTCGTTTAGAAATCACATTACTCTGCATAATGCCCCATAAATGCTATGCTAATCACATGCAAATGAGATGCTAATTGAGCAGGATTCAATTCCGACCAACAGATGGTTCCTGTACTGCTGTAATGGAGCCTCTGATGGCTGAGAGTGTGTGTGTGTGTGTAGGTGTGTGTGTGGGTGGGGGGGGGGGGGCGATGGGAGTTATGTGTTGCAAGACAACAGAGAGAGAGAGAGGCAGGAAATAAACAAGAAAAGTGAGCGAGGGCGAAAGAAACCAAACAAACGGACGATAGTGAAAGAACATGAGATATTAACAGATGTGTAGCGTGATGGAAAACCAGTGGAGAGGCTCAAAAAGTAACAGAAGAAAGAGAAGTGGATGGATAAAGACTCGAGACTTTAAATCAGGGATTCCACATCTGCTTCTTCCATCAAGATAATAAAAGGTTCTGTACCACTTTTAGACGTACACGTCACAGAAAGAAGGTTCGCGGTTCGAATCCCAGCTTGTATGGGGCCTTTCGGTGTGACGCACCACTTTTCCAAAGGTCCGTGTGTGTCACCACGTCAGCTCAGACGTTGATTAAAGATGCAACAATAGTCTTGGTTTAAATTGAGTTCAACTTTACACCTGTTTGTTATATTATTATATTTCTTTTATAAAGGGTGGTGCAGTGGTGCACTGGTTCCTGGCGCCTCACAGCAGGAGGGTTCTCTGTTAGAATCCCAGCTTGGCTCATGGGTACTTTCTCCTACTGTCCAGAAATATGCCAACTGGGTTAATGTCTGAAGATAATGGATTACTTGTACTATACCAACCACATCCAATAGTATTTCGAGGAAAAAAGATTATTGTGGGAGGAAGACGGAGCATCTGGAGAGGACCCCCCCACCCACCCACCCACACACACACACACACACACACACACACACAGCCAGGGGGAGAACATGCAAACTCAATGACATCCTACAATAATATGTTAAAGTTAAATTTGTCTCTGCAAACCCAGGGTGACGTCCCTCGCTGCTTTTTACCTGTCGGCTCACACACTTTCCATTTAGTCCCCGACTGACACACAACTCCACGGCCTGCAGGTCCAACACACACACACACAGACACACACAGAGTTTACATATTCCACTTAATTTCCAAGTCGGTATCAGTAAACCCACCCACATGCTCTGCGTCCTCAGGTGTTGACATTCAGATCCTGTCCACGTTCTGTTCACTGCTGCGGGACAAAGTTCTTCCTCCGAGACCGAGACGACTTCATATTATCGAATATATTTCCTCCACCGCTCGTTACGTGTAAATCCACCTACAGACAAATGTCAAATTAAAAGGCAAATAAAAATGAGCTCCTCGGCCTGAGCGGCGTTTCTTCATTAGATCGAAGCCCGGAGGAAATGACTCAGTGTAATTAGCTATGGATAAACCACACTGGCTAAACGTGTGAAGAGACAGGAATGGAAACAGATGACAGACCTGAACGAGGAGTCAGCAGAACGGGGAGATGAGCTCGGTGCCTCATTAACAACACATTCATCAGTGTGTGTTTCACTTCTGACTGGACGAACACACAACCAGAGATCTGTTATCGATCGTGTGTTTCCTGTCCATGTGAATTAAGATGTTCAGTTCGGGAGTTGCATCGTCTCCTGATGCTCGGGGATGGAAATCAGTTTTGCCTCTGACAGTAATAAGTTTCGATTAAGAGAGAAAATGAATCACATTCAGTCTGAAGTAAATATGAAACATAGAAGTTTAATTCATATCAATGGAGCTCCAGCTAACCAGTCTGAGGTGACGAGGATATTTCACCGACTGCAGAGGAGCTGTGGTTCGTTCCCAACATGCAACTGGGAGCTTTCCTGTCTTTACATATCGATGCAGCTTCTGACATCACAGACGAGACGTTGGGTTTTATCTCCTTACGACTGGGAGAGAGCCGTGGAGAGTCTGGAGCCCTTAACAGTGAGAGTGGACCTGCTGCAGTGATCAACTCTGACAGGATGAAAAGCAGAGGAGAGGCCGACCACGTCTTTCTTATTTCAAGAAAACCGTTCATGCTCTTTTAGAAACATCTGGAAATGTGTTGTTGGCCGGCAGATGTGAGGAGATCATGACCTCGTGTGCCCTGACCCGTCAATGTGAGAGGTTTAGATTTCTTAAGAGGAAGAATTGAACTTCAAGAGTCGACAGAAAAACAACTCAACCACAAACACTGAAATGTAAGATTGCAGAAGAGTTTACAAGATAATTGTACAATTGATTGTGCATATGTGTGTGTGTGTGTTTCGGTGTGTGTGTGTGTGTGTGTGAGACTTAAGTCAGAGGGAAGGTTCCAAAGCTCTCGGACTTCTTCCAGTAAATGATTTGCAGTGGGATCCCAGCAGCTGCGCCGCACATCGACATGTTGACGTTCCAGCTCATTAGTCCTCATTACTTAAGACGCGGCCCTGGCTCAGACACTTTTGTCTTCTCGTAACTTTCTTGGAAGGTTCTTGGTCACATCTCATCTCTCTCTGGATTGCTGAGCACGGCCGGGCAGCTTGAAGACAACCTCCTGTTTGTCCCAAATGATGAGGTCCACTGTGGCTCTTGGTGTTATGGCCAGCCCAGTTTATTAAGTTAAGTTGGCTGGAGATTTATAACTTATTCTTGTTATGTGTTGTTGTTATTGTTTACTCACCTCTCCTCTCGTTTCAGACTCCTCACTCCCTCCCTCGTGTGTGTGTTCCACATGGGTGATTGTCAGCTCCTCCCTGATTGTTTGCACCTGGTCCTCATCACCCGGTGTATTTAGTCTGTGCGTTCCTGTGTGGCGTTGCCAGTTCGTCTTTGTTTCTCAATGTTCCTAGCGTTCCAGCAATTCCTCCTGATAGCCTTCCTGTTACCGATCCCTGCCTGCTTAACGGTTTACGTCTCTGCCTTTTCCCTGCCGGATACCCTGCCCTGTGATCAACTGCCCTCCCGTGTACCGACCTTGGACTGGAACGATTACGAACTCTGCCGCTGCCTGTCTCCTGTGGAATTATTGTACCCGTGTTTGGACTGCCGTGACGTGTACCAATATTCTACAGTAAAGCTGGTTAATTGCACCTTCTTGTGTCTCCGAGTCGTGCGATTGGATCCACACACCTGTCTGCACCCGTTACACTTGGGTAAATTTTTTTAAAGCCTTCCCCAAAATCTGCATTTCAATTCAGTTCTGTGTCTGAGGTCTGTTAGCTGCTCATTCAACTTCACTGCTTGGGTTTTGTTTTCTGAAATTCTAGAAACATCTCAAGAATAATCAAGAGAATGATTTGATGAACAGAACCCAGTCTCTGTGTCGTCCCACAGGAAAGAGACGACAGGTTGATCTAACACCTCCATTCAAAAACCTTCTGAACGTTCTTCAGATTACAGAACATGTGTTTGTTGTCGTATCGATTGTGTAGCCGACAGTTCTCCACACAGTTTCCAGTGACAGACCTGCTTCCACTCTGTTATTCGGTCAGAAAATGAAGCTTTGCACTCATCAGCTCCGGCGGCAGTGACCCGAGCTCCGTGAGGACTGAGGTGCACGAGTTGCTGCTTTGCATGACTGTCGCTTCACTTAGTCTGGTTTGCTGATGAATAATTACTGATATCTGTCTCTCATTAATGCAGAAGCTCAGTGGGTCGCATGGAATGTGTCTGCACACACACACACGCACACACACACACACACACACACTGACATATAGTCCCTAGCAGCTTGTACTAACCGTAACAATCTGAGCTGTATAATGTTCCCTGTACTTTACACTGACTCTAACCTGAACCTAGTTGTAACCTTTATGTTGAGGGGTCTCCTTCAAACAGTTTCTGTTCTTTGACTTATTAGTTGGGTCCATGTCCTATCTGCTAACATGGAGGAGGGTGAATGACCGTATACTGCAGGAGGCCACTGGGCGGTCGAGATGATTGATCCTCTCACAAAATAATGTCACACGTGTGAAATGGTAGAAGAAGAAGAAGAAGAAGAAACAAGTTACAGTTCCCAACAAACCTTTACACAATCTCAGTAACACACAAGCAGCATCACACTTCTGCTCAGTGACCACAGGTTCAGACGTTTGTCTTTTAAATGAGATGATAAAACATTCTTTTCACTATGAGGATGTTCACATACAACCAAGACCAGTTTATTAATGAAATATTGAAATACACATTTTAATGTTTCCCCTTAATTCATCATATACACTTTTAGTTTTCTTCCCAAAGAGGAGAACACATTAATTCCCCCCCCGGAGACTCAGTGGATCACAGTTTGAATGTAATGTGATTACAAATAAATACAAGATAAGTCTTCAAATTCAATATCCATCCATATTCATTAATAATATACTTATGAATTGTTTCGTGGTGAACAGAAACAAGTTCATAATTCATATCACAACCCTTAAAGGTTCAGGAAACATTTTCATAAACAAATCCACAATCTTTCCTTCCTTACCATCCCATTAAGTTCTTCCTGTTTGAATTCAATACAAACTCTTTATTCACTTGACCGTGATGTAAACATAACTCGCTTCAACAGGCTGCTCGGTTTTTCATTTCAAACAAACAATATCAAACTCTTTGAGATTCGTGGCAGCTGCTCGTCAAGGAGACGAGTCGGAGTGATTCTCAGCAGACCGTCCACAGCGGCGGTCGATCTTAATTCAAGAGACAAGGTTGAGTTTAATTAGACACAAATGCATTCGTCTCACCAGGCACTCATGGTTTATTTATATATAAACTCAGTTAATCGCTAAAATAGAAGATTAGGTCCAGAAAAATCTAAAATACATAAAAACAGGTTTTGTGTTCAGGGTCTGACTCGTGGGTGCTTCTGAAATAACACTAAGTTATTTACCTGTTGATATGGAGGAGGAGAGGTGTGTACAATTTGTATTCCCTTTAGAATTCAGTTTATTTGTATAAGAACCTTTAAAAGATGGACGACATGACGTCTCTCTGAAGGTAAAGATAAGTCCCACATCATAAACCTGGCTTCCTCCATGTTAGCAGATTGGACACAAGGAGTAAATCATAAATCTGAGTACATGTTTAATTACAGCTCCCGGCCTACAAGGGTTCAAGTGTTGAATTTTCTTATTAGTTTTGTTTTAAAGTTATAAAACGTCTATAAAACTGGGTTTGAGACTCAAACGTCAATTGATCTGTTTCTGCTCCAGTTTTGACGGAGACTGGTTGAAGAGGTACCTCATGTTCGGATTCTTTAAGTCCCTGGACGCAGGTTTGGTTTTGATCCGCTCTCTCTCCAGAGACTTTAAACAGGGGGGGGAGGCCGGGCGTTGGCTGTTCTGGGACCCCGACTGTGGAACGCCCCCCCCCCCCCCCCCCCCCCCCGGAAATCTGGTCAGCAAACTCTCCTGGGTGCTTCAAATCTCAGCTGAAAACCAGTGTCTCTGTACTTGAGTTGTTCTTTTTTGTGTGTTGTTGTAAAGTTTAAACGTCATATCGTGCTCCTTTAATCTCTTATCCTTGAAAAGCACTTTACTTACTTACTTACATTTCACACTGACTCTATCAACAAAGGAAAAAAGACACGTTGTCCATCTTCATTCAGAGTCTGTGATATAACAACAGATGAATGGAAAAGTTAACATTTACTCTTCAACCATTCGTTGAAACCGGCGTCTAAAAAGTGTGAGAGTCAAGCAGCAACACACACCAAACAGACACACACACACACTTCCATCCAGTGCATGGAGATATGGCGGCCGGGCGGTGTGAGTCATCTCAGCAGGAGGTGACTGGAGTGACAAAGAGCAAACTCGTATTGTGGTGATTCTTTGTCTGCTCAAGGCTGAGTGAAGGAATCTGAAGGAATTCAACAGACGCTGGTTGAAAAAAGCCTCTTTTGTCCCAATGTGTGTTTTGTTTTCCAAGGGCAGCGGAGACCAGAGTCATAAACGAGACGAGAAAAACTTCTCTGTCTTTGTCTCGATAACAAAATGTCAAGAGACAGATCAACACAAAAGGAGTCAAAACGGAGCGAGAGGCAGCGTCTTTAAAGTAAATCTAAAAGTAAGAGACACGGCATCAAATACACAAACCTCTCAGACTGTGAAACCATTCACTGTGAGTTAAATAAAAGATATTAAAGACAATTAAAAAAAAACATCCTCTACCTCTCGGACAGAAGCCATCTTTTATTCATTCAACCTGTGCTGCCATCAATTAACATGGAGGAGGTGGGAGTTATGACCTATTCTGAAAGTGGCCACCAGGGGCTGATCAGGATAATTTGATAAATGGTACGAGAGGTCCCCAAAAGGGAAGCGGACACATCTTATTTGCCACTAGCTGCAGGTGTCCACATAAACCCATGGGCCACAGTTAAAAGAGGTGAACCACATTAAACACCAGGGGGCGTTATGGGCCTATGGGATCACAAAGCGATGCTGTGATAGGCTCGTCACAGTGTTGACAGTGAGTCTCTGGGATGCAGCTCACTCGTCCAGGCTCCTTGATCAGCTGCTCTACACTTTGCAGCTTCTCAGGGCATCAGACCTCATCATGTCCACTTTCCGCTCTGATACTGTCCGACTGTGAGCGGCAGCGTTCACACGACAGGCAGCGTCTCGGTGGAGTTGTGTCTCTCTCCTTCACGTGGCTGCGTGGCAGAGCATCGGGAAGCAGCCGGTGTTTTCCCTCGGCTCTGATCTGCATCAGCCGTGTCATCGAGTCTTTGACAACGCAAATGACACAGCATCCAGATCCGGACTTTATTTAGGAAGCTTCTGATCCGTGATGAGTTGGAATCCGACGATGCCTGAACCTCTCACAGGACCAGACTCCTGCTAAACACTTATCCTCATATCCACAAACATGATTTCTAAAACTATCAGTCTTCTAGGACAAAACACAACAGGCTTCCAGTTTCATATCAGCACATGTAGAAGGACGGCCCCTATCCTGCCACTGCTCACATCTGCTGAAACATCTGCCCGTCTCTGTTGGTCAAAGTGACAGGTGCTGGGCGAGGTGATAAAAGCTTCACAGCCCAGACGATCCCAGTGCTGGCCTCAGCTCTGTAATCATATGAGGGCCCCTGTGGCTCGCTAATGGGTTTCACTCTCACTCCTGTGGCTTCCACTCTGTGGCCCAGGAGCTGCAGCTCTCGCTGTCCGAGCACAAGCGTCTTCTTCTGGACTCGGAGACCATCAGTGTCTGTCGTGTGCAATTAATTCCTGCAAATGGCTTCTGTCCACATGCATTTACATCTGCTGCAGACCTGAGGCTGCCTCCAGAGACATGCTGGACCACCGTCTCCTCTGTGATTGGCTGTTTTGGAGCCCTTTACTCAGATGGCCACTGCACCTACTGGCTTCTTGACTGTCACCACTGGAGAACACTGGTTTTGTAGAATGAATCAGTGGCTCTACCATGGATCGCTCCTTCGATGGTCGTCAGGACATGCTTGAGGTTCTTGAAAGACGGTTCATCTCCCATTCGAAAGGCTTCTTCACAAAGTTCTCGTTGACTGGTGGGGAGATCCCTCCATTCAACCAGTCGTGGGGTCGCTGACACCTCGGGAGCTGTTGAGATAGAAGTCTCCAGAGAATTATCACTACTTCATGACAGTTGTTTCCTCAGCCCATAAAACATGTAATGATAATCATATCCACTGTTAAAACTAGAGAACTTTTGCAGATGGTTTGGCAAACACAAAGCTTCCCGTGAGAGTTGGTTCTGTCTGTTCTGCCGTCTGTGGGCGGGAGATTATAACAAAACGATTGAGATCTTTGTTGTCTCACTCGCTCCGGGGAGGAGGACGAGACAGAATCGATCAGGAAGTGGACAGTCAAGGTCGTGTTGTGTGAAAGGCAACGTGAAGTCCAGAAGGAAGGTTATCCTAAAAGGCAGCTATGAATAACATCTATTTAAGTCCTAATAGGTTTCATAGTTGGGTCATCACAGAGGTTTGAAATAAGGAATTGTTTTTTAGATTTGTATTGGTTTGCTTAACCAATAAGGTTCGATTCCGTGTACAGCACACCACTCTCCTCCTGCCACCATTAGTTTCCGTTGTCTTTATGGAATAATCCTCATCCTCTGCACTGATCCTTTGGTTTCCACAGATATCTGTACTGGTCCTAACAATCCAACCAGTTCTCGTTGATCAGTTCCACTCCTGGAGCCACTCGAGGAAAAATCATCATGTGAAACACGTGAGGTCCCCACAACCACAGAGGAATAACTTTGTTTATGAATGTGTGTGTGTGTGTGTGTGTGTGTGTGTGTGTGTGTGTGTGCGATCTATTCATCATGTGTCCCAGTGCATGCAGTTATCCATCACATAACATGGTGTTAAAGAGAAAAGAATAATGACTCCTTTCCAACAGCCTTCTGTCCCCAAGGGCCTCAAACACACACACACACAGACGCACACAGACACACACAGACACACAGACACACACACATACACACACACACACACACAGTCTTTCTCTCGTTTATATGGTTTATTTGGCACACACACCCACACACACACTCCCTTCTTTGCCTCTTAAAAATGAATCATGGGATGTCAAATGAGACACAGCGATCAGTCAACCAGCTTAACAACCTGCTGGGAGCACAGGAAAGTAAATGGAACACACACACATACACACACACACACACAAACAAACACACGTTACCCATCTATGTGCTATAATCCTTAATCACCCCCACGCATCACACACAAACAGCTGCAGACACACAAAGTGAACACATAGTTTTGTGCTGTTACTCTTAACTTAACCACTCCTCACCAGTTCAGGCCCAATCATAGTATTTACCTGACCCCAGATCTGATATTCTACCTCAGTAGCACCAGCAAACATTTGTCTCGCTTACTCTCGTGAGAACTGCACACACACACACACACACACACACACACACACACACACACACACACACACACACACAACACATGTACTGCTTTTCTCCTGTACAGATGAATGATACAGTTTCTGCTGTAATTATAAAATAAGGAACCAGTTCTGCAGAAAATCCCAGTAACATTGACCTAAGGACCACCATGTGTGTGTGTGTGTGTGTGTGTGTGTGTGTGTGTGTTCTCATGAGAGTAAGCGAGACATATGTAAGGTTTCCAGGCTATTAGCAAAGAGCCAGAATAACAATAACATTTCATGAAGTGTCACATTCGCCCAAAGTTGACAGCATTTCTCCAAACTGAGTTGTTTTGAACCTAAGTGGCTGAGAGCTGAGGAACTCTCCTGCTGGTTGGATGTGAACTCTGTTAATCATAAGGAGCAGTTTGTGTTACAGTTTTGTTGGAGGGTTTTAGTGGAGGGTGTGTTGTTGTTGTTGTAATTTTGTGTGTTGTCGTACATGATCCGAGTGCATCTCAGTCAGTTTCTGTTGGATCACAGTGTCACACTCAACCAGCGTCAGGATTAATCCAGTGTCAAACAGCTGATGAGCAAGTGTGTGTGTGTACACTGTAAATGTGTGTGTATGCGTGTGTGGGTGGGTGTGTGTGTGTGTGTGTGTGTGCATGTGTGTGTGTGTGTGTGTGTGTATGTGTGTGTGTGTGCATGTGTGTGTGTGTGTGTGTGTGGGTGTGTGTGTGTGTGTGTGTGTGACTGTTCAGTACCATTTTCCTCAGTTTGATTGCTGCCGTTTTAATCTTGGCAGGCCAATCAGTTATCACAATTATTGTGTGTGTGTGTGTGTGTGTGTGTGTGTGTGTGTGTGTGCATTTCATCCTTCCTCTCTCCTTCCTCACTTCATTCCTTCCTCACTTCCTTCCTTCCTCTCCCTCCTATGTGTTGATTGCTTCCTGTCCCTTTTCTTTCATCCTTCTCTTTTTTATCCTCCTTTCCTCTTCTCTATCTACTCATATTTTACCCCCCCCCCCCACCACCTTTCTTCCTTCAGTCTGGACACTCACGCCAAGTCTTTAAGTATTTCTTGCAGCGATGTGCATTTTATTTTGGCGGCGGCTCTGTTGATGTGATGTTCTGGAACGAGTCCGAACAAGCGTCTCTGAGCCGTGGACTCGCCCCGGCACCGCCTGAGACACGTTTTATGAATATGAACTAATATTAAAGACAAAGCAGGAGGTGCTGAGCGCCCGGTGCTTCTCCGGAGTGAACTAGCACATAACGTCCATGTGGAGCTATTACAAGAGAAAGGTCACCGGGTGTGTGGAACGTGTCATTATAAAATTACTTGTTACCATTTCCTCTTTCCTCCCACTCCGCCTTCTTCTCTCCTCTATCCTCCGTTCTCATCCAGTATCAATTAATTCCTCCCACCTCTCATTCCCTTCTCTCCGGTTGCCCCTTGCTCTCCTCCACCCACCTTCCTCCCTCACTTATTAACACATCGCATCACTGGTTTCACCACCGTCTCTCTGCATGGTGTAATTAAACTCTTTCTCATGATTGGAGTAATTGGTTTGTTGCTTTTGTTGTAAGGGAGAGAGTGTATCGGTCGGAAAGAGACAAAAACACAATCTGTGCAGTGTGTTTGTGTGTGTGTCTGTACGTGTTTGTGTGTGTGAATGGACCTGTACAAAAATGGATTTAAAATTTTCTTCAACTGGGATTTGATTCAGAAAACTCAGAATATCTCTTTGCTCGACATCAGAGAATTAGACGCCTCGATATTTCAGAAATTTTAGAGATGATAGCACCTAAATGTTCTACACCCTACCTCCTCCATGTTGGTGGATGGGACACGGACCTGATTTTTCTCAAAGATTAATTTGTCTAATGAGTTAGATTTAAATTAGTTTGTTTGAAGATATTATGACAGCTGAGACTGGAGCTCTTGTAGAATCCGGACTGTGATCCATGGCTCTCCTCTGCGGAGCCTGACGTCCAAAGAACAAGATGGTGGCGTCCACTTACAGGACATTTCAGGGACTAAGTGTAGACTCGTCCTCCATGTGCATTCTGCAGGGACACTTCTCTAATCGGGAGAAACATCTTTCAGAATTTATTAAATCTAAACTACGTGAAACATGAGCATCAATGTCAAAGCTCACTTGTAAATATTTTATAATCTTTTAGGGAACACAACAACTTGACAAATGCACATATTTACACATCAGGTCCAGATCCAGAGCAGAACAAGTTTGATCTCATATTCCTTTTTTCATCTTCTCATACCCTTCCTGCATCATTGTTTCCTCTCCTCTCTCTCCTCTCCTCTCCTCTCCTCTCCTCTCCTCTCCTCTCCTCTCCTCTCCTCTCCTCTCCTCTCCTCTCCTCTCCTCTCCTCTTCCTCCCCAGTTCATATCACAGTCTCCAGCTTGTGCTTCCCTCCCAGGAGAAGCTACAAGCACTGAGCTCCATCCATAATGTATATAAGCTCCAACACCAAAACACATTTTTCATAGAGTGTGTTTCTTTGAGCAGACAGGAGCCGGGGAAGAGAAATGCAACACAGTAAACTGAAGCTGTGTGGAAAATACTGTGGACTCAGCATCCAGGTCCACAACCACAGGGACTGACAGAGAATAAAGAAGTTCACATTTTCATCATAATAAAAATCTAAAATAAATTAATCTTGTGTGTGTGCATGTGGTTTAAAAGGTTTTTAATTGTTTTCTTTCATTGTATTTAAATCACAGACTGTAATTATCCAGTAGAAGTGGCAAAATGATTTATGCTTTTCATACCCGATCATGTCCAACATGTATGATGCATTGACTGTTCTCTGATTCTAGTGTATTACACGACCACACTAGAAAGGCTGATTGGCCACTTTATCATCAGGCTGCATGTAATGAGAAAGTAAGAAGAACATTAATCCAAAATCGGATTAGTTCTTTCTTGGGTCGTGTCCCACCTCTCCACGAAAAACCATGGTTCAGTTATTTTTGATGAATCCTGTCACACAATCAAACTAACAATTGCAGCCAGAAAATGGTTGTGTATAGAAAGGAACACTAACATGGAGAAGTCCTGGAACCTCACTGAACAGCCCCAAGAAAGAACCTGGATCTTTCTATTAAAACTCAAAGAAATCCTTTGAGCCACTGTTCAAAGATCCTGTTGAACAACCAGTAGTGATTTTAAATGAGGACCCTGCACCAGAACAAGGACAAACTGTCGGAGCCATAACGAGTTCAAGTGCCTTTCGATTAAATACAGAAATCTAGAAATATAGTCTTGAAATGTTTAAAGAAATCTTAGCTCGTTTGGACCTATCAATCCAAACGGCCATAGTCACCTGACAATGGACCCAAACTGTTCAATTTGTTCAAACCTCTGAACTCTCTCAACCACCTCCTGAACATGTGTAGACAGTATTAAAATGTCTCCTCAAGAAGTTCAGGAATCCCACAAATTAGCCAATTAGAAACTCCCTCGAGCCTTCAACATCCAACCTTCTACCATCTGTCAACACGTTAAACTTAGAGTTTTGATTCACGACGAAAACCTGCCTCGACACCCGAGTAGAGGAAATATGAAATGAAGGGTTCATCTTCGGTTATAACAAACTCCTGAATCCACAAGATAACCAGGAGAATCCATGAAGGACCCACACGGACCATCTGATCCCCTCCAGGAGCCAACGTCCTGATGCCACTGACCTTAAGAGGTCACTCAGAAACCCCCCAGAACCACTGAAGTAATCTCAGATCAGTTTTTCAACGGCCCTTAACGTGTTTCTGATCGCCTCCGGTTCACCGGCTCCCCTCTGATGCTCTGGCACCTCTTTGATGACAAATAAAAAATCCTCAAGAACCCAGAGGGGCCCCTTTAAAGATTTACAGATTTGTGAAACAACTTCTTGATGGCAACACGTGCTCACGTTCATGTGCATGTACCTCCACCTCTGCTGCTATCTGAAGCTTTCAACCTGCTGATCTGTGCACAGCTGCCATCTCAGCGAGCTTCAGATGATTACAACCTCAAAGAACACTTCTCTTGTGTCTCCAGCATACCGACGTACACCACCACAGGGGTGCACGGCACACCGGTGACATGCAGGGAATGCTGTGTGTGCAGGGAGGGGATGTATTTAACATGCTACATTGAATATGCATGTGGTGTTTGCATCACAGTTTTCCTTCAGGGAGCTATACTTGACACAGAGCAGTACTGTATCTCAGCTCCACCTGTTTGGATGATATTTTAGTGGTTTGAAAACCAAGAAGAGACAAAATGAGATCACAGATTAGTTCTCCAACTTTAGGTTGTTTGTCTCTAGCCTCTGTGAACCCTTCTGTCATCAAAAGAATAACCAGTGAGCTGATGGAACCACGGTGGTTAGGAGGAAGAGCAGGTCGTCCACGAACCAAAGTGTTGGGAGTTCGATCCCTGGTTTCTCCTGTCAACTTGCTGAAATGTCCTCAGTGTGCTCTCACCCCTCCATTAACCTTTCACACACACACACACACACACACACACACACACACACACACACATCTTGTTCTGTGCTGTACTGCTGTTTGATCATCCTGATATTAATCAGTGTGTGACAAGAAATTAACATCTGCATGACAGCCTATATGTAATGAGCCACAGGCATATGAGTTTGAGTGAGTGTGTGTGTGTGTGTGTGTGTGTGTGTGCGCGTGTGTGTGTGTTTGAATAAGTTATACAGAGCAGGAGCGTGGATGAGAGCCTGGCTGTGATCAGGTTGTGGTACCTCAGTCGACTCTCCGAGCAGATGCAGAGATGAGGTCTTAATAAACAACATCTGGCTTCTTGACGGGTCCATCAGGGCAGGAAATAAAAAAACGTGGAAATCCAAAATGAAAGTAACTTCCAAATTGAATGGAACCTTTTCTTCTTGAGGATCCTGTGTTTTTTTCACTGGAGACCTAATGTAGATATTGACGAGGTGAGGAGACAAAGACATGTAAGAAAAGTGTAACCACGTAGATGATGACAACAGGAAGCACGTGTGTGATACAACATCATTTAGTGCACAACTTAAAAGCACAACGGGAAACCGAAACCAACCAGATCAAATGGAAACAATGGAACGAAGACGTGAAGCTTGGTTTGGACTTCCATATTAGAAAATACCTGAAATGAATATAACCTGTGTTATTGTGTGTAGTCTTCTCAGTACATCCTACATTCCCTGTGTAGTGTGTGTGTGTGTGTGTGTGTGCGAGGGATGCAGTGCTGAGAACATGCACTCAGGTGGATGAGTGTGTGTGTGCTGCATGTGTATAAGTGTGCCTGACTGGCCTGTGTGAGCAGGGTGTGGGTGTGTGTTGGGCTGGGAGCTGTTCTACAACAGCCTGCAGTGATGTGAACCTCGTTAATTACCCTCGTCTTTGATCTGAGCCTAACGAGGAGAGAACTAGATGTTAACGAGCCCAGGAGAGCTCCGGGGGACTCTCAGCTGCTAATCACTGAGAAGTGTGTGTGTGTGTGTGTGTGTGTGTTAGCAAATCACGAATGTGGAAGGCTGCTCCTCCGACTGGATTGTGTATCACTGTCTCGTACAGCTTCAGCTACAAGACACTCACCTTCAAATCAACATGGAGTTATTTAAAAACAGTGAACATGTCACGATTGTGCGTCTGTAAACTTAATAAAAACTTTTGGACTCTTTATACATGTTCGGCTTTTTATTGTGTGTTTAATTTTCTGTGTGTTGTCATTTCGAGATCATTTCTTACCGTCACTTCCTGTTTAACCTCATCAGCTGTGTCTCACTTCGGGGACCACTTCCTGTGAAGGACCCGGTCTGCACCACGTCGAGCCGAACCGAACTGGGACAAACTGGTTTGATGTTGCGCCACCAGCTTCTCCCATCATTACAGCCATCGCCTAGCAACAAAGGTGGGTATGAAAATGTAGAAAGATGTTTTGACGTCTTCGGCTGTTCCCTCGAGCACTTACATTTAAAAATACCTCCTCCTGACGTGATTGTCTGGCTTGCTGCTGCCGTTAGATCTCTACTCACTGGTTATTAATCTGCCGTTCACAAGCTTTGGTGAAATGTGTTGGATTTACTTTTCTCATGAATTGATGAATCGAGCTTGAGTCTCTGTTTCAAATGAGACTAAGAACTATCACCGATAACACTTCAGTTAGGGAGCACAGAACTCCCACTTTAAAAAAACACATGGATGTGAAGGTGAACGACTGACACACACACACACACACACACACACACACACACACACACACACACACACCAATCCACAGTGTAGCAGATGGTGAGGGCAGTTAGTTCAGATTGAATGTTGCTGTGCCCAGTTTATGATATAATGAGTAATATCTTAAAACACACACGTACACACGTACACACACACACACACACACACACACACACACACACAGAGGTTAGGTCTAGAGTCAGGGAGTAAAGTAAAGACTGTTTATCATGTTTATCATGTTTGATGACCTAGTGATTAGAAATATTTTCAGCTGGTATATTTTAGTGGCAGGTAACAAGTTCTCTTCCTGCTCAACATCTTCTATTTTCAAATATCATTACACAAAAATGGACGCACACTCACAAAGACACTAAGTGATTCTTTCAGGCTGCATCAAATGTCTCTGTGTTTTTCAACCAAAGTCCAACAAACCAATCAGATGAACTGACGCACACAAACTTCTGTCTCTTTAGAAAAGAGGTAAACACTTAAAAGGAGACACACACGTAAAACCACTCCCCTCCCAGATGTTCTCTCTCAGTCGCCCAGATGTTTCACCATGAGTCTCAAACCGTTCCATCCACCTGTCTGTGGACTGGAGACGTTCTAACTCTGAGTCGTGGCAGCTGAGAAACTTTCAGAAACTGAATTAAACTTCTTTCATTGAGACCTGACGTTTCTTTTGCTCTTAATCTGAAGGATCAGGTTTCTTTAATCTCAAAGCCTTTGACCTGTCGGGGAGTTTCTGATGTAAACTAGATCAAAAGTGTGTGTTGGTAAGGAGGAGGTTCAGTGTGGAGCACTGTGTTGGCATGATGAAGAGCAAACCAGAGAGAGAGAGAAGGAGGTGGAGAAGGAATTCCATTGACCCCACAGCTAAGCACGACTGTCCATCTCGACCTTTGACCTTACACCTGGACCGCTGCTCACTTTAACTCATTTTATATTTCAGCTTCGGGGTTGGGTTGGTGTTTCACCTTCACTCGCAATATCACACTTTCACAAAGTTAAGGAGTGCACACACAGAAACACACACACACACACACACACACACACACACACACACACACACAGACACACACACAAACAGTATCATAGAAATGTTTCGGAGCAGGGAAATATATATATAATAACAGAGATGGAAAATTAGTTTCATAAGCAATAAAATGTTGAAAATGAAATTTTAATGTTAAGACGTTTAACAATATGAGAAAAGCATTAACAGCAGTAAATTTTGAATGTTACTTTCTGCGTAACATGAAATCTACCATGTGGCCAAAAGTATGTGGACAGTCTATTGATAAAAATATGATTAATTATATAACTAAACAAATTGCTTCACAATGAAACAATGCATGCACATTAAATGAAATTAATTAAAAATGTTGATCAGAGAACTTACCAAATCACCTTGATCGCCCCCTGGCTGCAGTAAAGCTCATGAAATCAGCCTCCTCCGTGTTAGCAGACGGGAGTTCATCCAAACTAAAAGGATGTTTTCTGTCTGTTGAGTTTCTTTAGTTATTTGATGATGTAAAAACAGGGTGAAACATGAATATTGATAGCAGACTGGCTCGTGATTGGTCGAGCGTGTGTATCGAGATGACCTCGATGTCGGGTTTTCCAAATCGCGACCTCGACTCTTTCTTTTAAAGGAAGAAGGTCCGAGCGTCCACTGACCTTCGTCCAGTGAAGTGATCCCACAACACAACTGGGAAAACCACTTGGTCCCTGACCTGTTGACACAAAGGCTGAGAACATCCTCATGTGCTGGGAGGAGCTCGATGAAGGTCCGATGAAGTTCTCCTGGAGGAGATGAAGGAGGTGGTCGCACACAGTGGAGCACGAGCACGGCCGGTTGGAGGGAAACTTTAACATTGAAACACACACTGTGCTGATCTGGCAGCTGATGTACAGCAGAGGAAACGCCTCCAGTGATTTGTCTGACAGACGCAGATCTGGCCTAGATCTTCAATAATCAGTCAATGTGGGAATTCAAACAGCTTCTTAAGCACAAAACAAAAAGTATCAAAGTTGACAGACTGGTTTCTGGGTGAAGGTATCTCTGCAGGTTCGTCTCCAGGGACTTTAAGGATGTTGGGGGGGGGGGGTTCGAACAAGCTTTAGAAGCAAAACTTTTATTGTCCTCACAAGCAAACAACAGAGGAACAATAGATCGCACACAACTTGAAAAAAATCACACGAGGAATCCTTGCAAACCTTCTAAACTTAATATAGTACATAAATATACAACAGCACGATGTTAAAGTGTGTTTTTCAATGAGTTAAATGTGTCATAAACAGATCGAGGCTGTCACTTCGAGAAAAACCTGATTAAAACCATCTACATGTTGTTGGTTTCTAGAAAATTCAGCATAATCATGAGAGTTTGGAGGGCCTTCAGGGGCCCAGGCAGGATGGACCTGGGGCCCTTTATCAAATGACATGGTAAACTGCATTTGAAAGTTCCTCCCTGTGTCACAGGACCATAATAAAATAATGAATGTACGTTGAAATAATAATATTAAAAATAACGTTGATCAAAGCTGATTATTTGAAGAAGCAGCTGGTCGACAGGCTGCTTGTTCTGATGGAGAAGCTTCCGTCCACTTCCCACAAACAGCCCAGTGGTAAAATTAGATTTTCATTCAACTGGTGAAAAAGTTTGTCTCAAGAGTTTTGTGTGCAAAATGCAAATCCACACAGTTTGTTTGTTTGCATGAACGTGTGTGTGTGTGTGTCTGTGTGTGTGTGTGTGTGTGTGTGTCGGTCTGAGCCACTCATACATTTTCATACACATACAAGGTCTGTTCCATTTATACAGGCTGAGTCTTCTCCAAGGTTTGTGTCATAAATTCTAAGCAGTGACATTTGATAAGCTACAGTGTGTGTGTGTTTGTGTGCGGGTGTGTGTGTGTGTGTGTGTGTGTGTGTGTGTGTGTGTGTGCGTGTGTGTGTGTGTGTGTGTGTGTGTGTTTGTGGACCAGACATTTTCACTCACTCACTTCCTTAATGTTCTTTTTGAGGCTTTACATTTACCTCCAGTCAAATTCATCAGAACCGAATGTTTTGGCTTCATTTCTCCAGGTGTTGGGATTCCACCAGCTCCTGTAGGAACAGGGAGGTGCATGCACCTGACTGCAGATCAGCTTCAAGAGAACAAGTCTCACCTTCTACTTGGGAAGTTGTTGTCGTCCACACGGATGCAGATCAAAAGAGGGAAATATGTTTCTCAGTGTGATGATTACATTTAGGATCTGGACTATTGGAACCCTTGAACCCGGCTTGTTGTATCGTTAGTGACGAGCTCTTACTGCAGCTCGGCCAATCAGATCTTTAGACTGCATTGAATCCTGGGATTGGTTGGCCTGAGACCGCTCCAGCTGTCGGGACCTTCATAGCTCAGCACTGCTGGTCTTGAAACGCAGCCTCCAAAGGAAGCGAACCAAGATTTGAGGCACAGCTAATAAAAAGTTTGCAGCTTTGTGTCTGACCCTGAGTTCTGCACAATGACTCCAGCTCTTTGTGTAAAGCTCAGTGCTTACGGCCGTGGGTTCAGGGTTTGATTCCCAGTAGAGCCGCCTCCGAAACCAGTGACTAATCTCGTGTTGCTCATCTCTATTTATCGTCACAGTTCATTTATACAATTCCAAGGTTTCTTAGATTAAATAATAGATTTCCTCTTTTGAGAGTTACATTTTATTGTCAATGGTACATTTAGTTCGAGGAAGAGAATATTGAGATAGATTTAAAAGCGAGTTTATCACGTTACACACACACACGTGGATATGAGCGTTGTTTAAACACTGGACAGAAGAAGCTTGTTTTCAATGGGGGAATAACTCAGTTCTCTACCTGAGCTTATCAGTGACTGTGTTCCATGAAAAGGTCAGCGGGAGAAAATGAACCTGTCACGTCAGCGGAGGCGCCGCTCAGCTACAAGCCGAGATAATAAGACTCCTGCTCACGCGCATGTTTGCTGACATACAATGTATAATGTGCTCAGTGTCTGTGTGTCAGATTGTGTGTTTTCTATTGGCGTGGTTCACACCATGAAAAGGAACCGAGGAGTTTGATCCATTGTGGTTTTAGACAGATAACGTCTTTGAATTTGAATCATGTCGAACTGGGAATGTCAGATGATTGTGGTCATGTCAACTCACAGGAAAACATGTTTTCAGATGCAGACACGTGATGTGACTGTTCACACCAGAGACTGGATATGAAGACACGTTTTCACTTCCTCCCACTTTCCAGAAAGAAGCCAGAATATACCTAGGCTGCCATTTTGTGCTGAAGACACCATTTGGACTCAGCTATATAGCGTTAGGGGGTGGAGCCACAGTAGCGAAGGTCGCACTGATACACCCCCCCCCCCCAGTCTCAGCTGTCAATCATCATGTTTCTTGCTGATAATCAGTTTGACAAAAGCAACTTGAAATGACAGAAGATACCTTTATTTACAATACACTGTATTTTGACTTTGCCCTTTTGTCCCATACACTAACATGGAGAAGACCTACACTGCAGCCAGCCACCAAGGGGCGATCAAGACTCTTTGGCTTCACTTGAGCCGTCATGTCGTCCATCTTCACACACAGTCTCTGATTCAATCGTTTACTTCAGTCCACCGCTCGGGGGACGTTCTGTCCGTCCACTCGTCTTCACATCGGCAGAGAGACGTGAACTTTGAAACTGTCTGTGAGGAATTAAGATGGATTTAATGAAGAGAGAGAGAGAAAGACAAAGCCCACATGCTTACACAACATTTCCTCAGCTCATTAAGCACGAGTCAGACACATCAGCAGGAAGAGTAACTTGTTAGGAAGCTTTTAGGGGGAGAAAAGCAAGACGTAGGATTTCCTGCCTCTTCACTGTTTGTGGGAAACGCTTTAATGGGACTAATGAAGGAGAGAAGGTGATTATGTCTCAACCCAGATCCCTGAGGTCGGTGCAGCTCGGGTTGGATCAGGTGAATTAACAGTGAGGAGGAGAAAAGTAATGTGAAGCTGCTGGTTCAACGAGATCCTCCAAACGAAGACTTCATTAAGAGGAGCAGTTATTTCACAAATCTATTAAAAAAGCAACTTCAACCTTTTCTTTTCTCTGCGTGTTTGTTGGTTTACACAAAATCTGTGGGACGGATTTCCACCGAACCTGCTCAGATAAAGATCCATGACTTTTTTTATTTATTCTGTACCAGAACTTTTTTATTGACCTTGTATTTGCAGCTCATTTCACTCTGTTGTCAATTCTCGACGTATTTGATTTTCTCGCAGTGTCTTTCTATAGCTGGTGAAGATCTTTACTTTATATTTCAAAGAGAAGAGATAATTTCCCATTTCATTATTTTCTACCTGCAGAATCTTTAAGACTGTGAAGTGAACGAGCGTCTCACTGGACCACCACGTCTCACATGTCCCATCTGCTGCAGGTTGGACCACAGGGACGCTTGTTGACTTCGTGCAGATTATCAGTGTTTCAACAAAACGTGAAATGAATTTAATTTCTTCATATGTTTCTGGACAGTTGGATTCAGAGACAACTTGACACAGGCAGATGTGAGGAGCTTCTGGCAGTTCAGATGCTGTCACGAAAAAACAACACAACTTTGTAGTTTGTTTGTTTCTCACGTTGTTGGAGGAGAAACGCTTTAAAAAACAGAAAAACTGACGGCTGCAGGATCTGAAGTTACTATGAAACTGTAGTGATTTGAGGAATAAGTCACTAAATTTGATTCGTTATCTTGGGATCTGCATATTAACAGTGCTTTAGAAAATGTTCCTTTATTTCTCAGAGAATAATTCATGGGTCTGATATTTTATAAAATGTGGTGCTGGTCCAAATAAAAATGTGGATCTGGTGATTTTAATGTGGATAATAAGTGGACTGGTGTTATGTGTAATTCCATCACTGTGACCTCATCCAGCTGGGTGCTGTATTCAGCTGCTGATTGGTCCACAGCTCTGTTTGAATCTGTCATTGAACAGGTTCTGCACCTTCACTCACAGCTGCCTGTTTTAAATGTGATGGAGAATATGTGTTTGAGCTTCTCCTCGTGTTTCCACAGTAATAATAATAATAAAAATAAAAATCTGGATTTAATTTCCAGAAGCAGAAACGCTTCTTTATAATAATCACATGTGCGACACAGGCTAATAAGCTGATTTGTGGATGTCTCTGTTGGTTTTGTCTTTGCGCGTTTTTAACACCTGGAGCCAGATTTACGCACGACGCTCCCGGCTGCAGCCCGGACTCCCCCCCCCTACCCCCCCTCTCAGCCGGGGCTCAGTGGTTCGCTCCAGTCCGCTCCTCTGATGTTCATCCCCGCCCCTCTCGCCGGCTCACAGTCGGAGCTCCAGCCCGGTAACCGAGCGCACACTGAGCCGTGACACCTCCTGCGCACCGGCCGCTGCGCTCCTCCTCGCCCCAGCCTCAGTTTTTGCCTCCTGCGTCGGTAGGTCACATCTCACTTCTCCTCCTCCTGCTCCTCTTTCTTTCTTGCTGGGTTGTTTTCCTTCCTTTTTCCATTTTTTTGTGTTTTGATTCAGCGGATGGTTTTATGGATTTATTGTGTGTTTGCTCCCCCGCGATTCTTCACCGGAGCTTTCACCTGCTGCTCGATCTGCTCCAGTGCAAACCTGCACAGATCTAGAATATCAGGAACCTCACCTTCTGATTTCTATTTGATTTATTGGTTTTCTTATGTTTTTTTATTTTTTCTTTCTTTTCATTTTGAGAAATTCTCAAAATTTTCTTCTAGTTGTATTGTGTGTTTTGATTTTGGTGCATTTTATTCTTCTGTTATCTTTTTTTTGTTTTTTTTATAAAAGCCAAATGGGATTTAAATTTCTCTTGAACTTGAACATTGCACAGGCAGCATGAACGAACCCCATAATGATGATGATGATGATGATGATGATGATGATGATGAGGATGAGGATGATGAGGGTGAGGATGAAGACAGGGGGCAGTTGTTGCACAGACATCCATGGACCTGCTCGTATTTCTGTTGGGACAGTATTTGCCTGAATGTTGATGTGTGTTGCTCAGTTTCAGAGTGTCAACATGTTTTACTATCACACACACACACACACACACACACACACACACACACACACACACACACACACACACACACACACACACACACACACACAGACCCACACACAGACCCACCTCCTGCTCCCCATGATGCAGACCAGGAGGAGCTGACAGGTCGAGTTTGTATCTGTCGTGTCCGGTCCTGCATCTGTAATGTGAAATATCAGCTGACAGGTTATTGCTCCTTGTTTTCCGCACCTCACTGCATGCTGGGAAATATTTTCCTGACATGCCTAGCTCTTATAAAATTGGTTCTGGCGTTTGGATGAAGTCTAGTAGACTGGAAACGAGGCTCTGATTGGCTCTGGTACGATTCTGACAGCTGGACTTTGTGCATTTCAACAGAATAACTTCCATAACATACTTTATGATTTATCTTGAATGGAAGTGATGATCGGTTTCACTACTGTTTGGCCTGGCTCAGGTTAAACCTTTTGAAAAATAAATACATGATTGGTATATAACCTTTAACATCTAGTTTTATTTATTTGTATTATCTAGAACACAATTAAATAAATATATCAAGGAATATAAAATAATAACTTTCTAAAAATAGCCTTTAAAGTGCCTCTACCAGTGTGAGATGTTTCCAACTTGCTTACAGTTTAGCTCCCGAGGCTGTGGCTCATGCTGCACCACCAGGACTCCCCTCTCTGACTGTGGGAATCGAACAGCAAACGAGAAGCTTGGAACATCTCAACACACATTCTGCTGGCTGGTGCTTTTAAATACTTATTCACAAAATGACCATATTTCCCTTTAACCCATATACACAGCCGTATAATCTGTCCTCGCCTCGGATAAAACATAAATAAAGGTTCATACAGGATCTTCATTGTTTTTTTATCCATAGCGTTTTTATTATATACATTTAGCTACAAAACTATTTAAATAGAAAATATAAGTCGAGAAAGGAGAGAGAGAGCAACGGGCAGATTTACCTTGTTAAGAATATCTTCACTTCTCCCACTGGGACCAATACAGATGTGCACCACTGGACTGGGAGAGTTAACCAGAAAATGGAATTGAACACTAAATTTTTACTATGAGGGTGTTTTTTCTTTATTATCCTTAAACAGCATCTGTGCTTAGATGTGTGATCCTGGTGTGTGTGTTAGTGACTGTGTGTGGAACTCGTGTGTGTGTTAGTGACTGTGTGTGGAACTGGTGTGTGTGTTAGTGACTGTGTGTGGAACCATCCTGGTGTGTGTGTTAGTGACTGTGTGTGGAACCATCCTGGTGTGTTAGTGACTGGGTGTGGATCCGTCCTGGTGTGTGTGTGTGTTAGTGACTGTGTGTTGAACTGGTGTGTGTGTTAGTGACTGTGTGTGGAACTGGTGTGTGTGTTAGTGACTGTGTGTGGAACCATCCTGGTGTGTGTGTGTTAGTGACTGTGTGGGATCCTGGTGTGTGTTAGTGACTGTGCGTGGATCCATCCTGGTGTGTGTGTGTTAGTGACTGTGTGTTGCACTGGTGTGTGGGTTAGTGACTGTGTGTGGATCCGTCCTGGTTTGTGTGTGTTAGTGACTGTGTGTGGAACTGGTGTGTGTGTTAGTGACTGTGTGTGGAACTGGTGTTAGTGTGTTAGTGACTGTGTGTGGAGCTTGTGTGTGTGTTAGTGACTGTGTGTGGAACTGGTGTGTGTGTTAGTGACTGTGTGTGGAACTGGTGTTAGTGTGTTAGTGACTGTGTGTGGAGCTTGTGTGTGTGTTAGTGACTGTGTGTGGAACTGGTGTTAGTGTGTTAGTGACTGTGTGTGGAGCTTGTGTGTGTGTTAGTGACTGTGTGTGGAACTGGTGTTAGTTTGTTAGTGACTGTGTGTGGAGCTTGTGTGTGTGTTAGTGACTGTGTGTGGAACTGGTGTGTGTGTGTTAGTGACTGTGTGTTGCACTGGTGTGTGGGTTAGTGACTGTGTGTGGATCCGTCCTGGTTTGTGTGTGTTAGTGACTGTGTGTGGAGCTGGTGTGTGTGTTAGTGACTGTGTGTGGAACTGGTGTTAGTGTGTTAGTGACTGTGTGTGGAGCTGGTGTGTGTGTTAGTGACTGTGTGTGGAACTGGTGTGTGTGTGTTAGTGACTGTGTGTTGCACTGGTGTGTGGGTTAGTGACTGTGTGTGGATCCGTCCTGGTTTGTGTGTGTTAGTGACTGTGTGTGGAGCTGGTGTGTGTGTTAGTGACTGTTTGTGGAACTGGTGTTAGTGTGTTAGTGACTGTGTGTGGAGCTGGTGTGTGTGTTAGTGACTGTGTGTGGAACCATCCTGGTGTGTGTGTGTGTTAGTGACTGTGTGTGGAGCTGGTGTGTGTGTTAGTGACTGTGTGTGGAACTGGTGTGTGTGTGTTAGTGACTGTGTGTGGAACCATCCTGGTGTGTGTGTGTGTTAGTGACTGTGTGTGGAGCTGGTGTGTGTGTTAGTGACTGTGTGTAGATCCTTCCGCCTCCAGCTCACTTGCTTTCTCTGGAAGCTGATGTGATTCTTATTTTGTTTGTAATGGAACAAAGCTCAGTTGTTGTTTATTTGACAAACAAGTAATACATTTTTAAAATGTTCCACATCTCAGATTCTACTTGAGGCTCCACTCATTAAGATTTTACACTTTACAGGCGTTCTGAGCTTTTCAATTACTGAATCATGTTCCCCATTCATTCCAGTTTGTTCTGAGTCAAAACCCACTTCTTCCATTTTCACAGCAAACTAGGAAAAGTCGTGGAGAAGGAGGAAGTTCAGCTAGATCCCCCCTGGTGGAGATCAGTGTTATTGCACCGTGAAGATTTGCACCAGTCTGTTTCTGACCCGATCTCTACGATGTTCGACTCATGTTAGCGTCCGATGCTCAGCTCTGTGGTGTGTAGTTTGTTCTGCAGCCTCCAGGGGGCAGTGTGGAGCAATCGGACGGTTGGCCGGTCGGTTGATATCCAGACATTCTGGTCGACTGTCTTCAGGCTCTTCCTCAGTTGAAGCACAGTCATGAGTCGATTCCCCAAACTCTGAACCTTTGTCTTCTCACGGCGCCCGAGCCAAACGTCCGACCTGTCCGGACACGTGAAAAACTGAAACCAGGAAGCAAACAAACCTCTTCTCCTTCTTCTTTGATGGGTCAACTGAGTCACTTGCAGTTATCGGTCTGAAGTCATATGGATATTGTTGTAATACCAGTTCTCTGTGTGTGATCGGCTCAGCTCTGAAAAACCAGTGTTCACTTTGAGCTCGGCTCCGAACACCAGACTGATCAGAGAGCAGCTGGTGGACGTGGAGGAACATTTAGCAGCTAAAGAGCCGGATCTTTCCCTCTGGAGTCGGTCGAGAACCAGAAACAGACCGAAAGATTCAGAGAAATGGAAAAGAACTCGACTCTGAATGAACGTTGATGCTTCTGTGTGACTGTTGAAGCTGCAACCGTCTGTGAACACGGACAAAATATGAACTTATAAAGGAACAATATGTATAAATGCTCAGCTTGTCTCTGCAGAAAGGCCGTGAGGAGAAACTGTGTGCTCCAGGTTCAGCACTCGAGTTGTTCTTGAGTTTTCTCTGATGACACCGTCACAGTTGTTTTTATTGAGCTGAGGAAGTCCGTTTGAAAAGTCCCGGCTCACACGTGTTAACCTCAATAGAACAAGGTTACCCACAGCTGAGTGAAAATATTCCCAGTAAGGACTGGGAGCTGTAGCCCTGATGCACGAGTCCACTGGTGCGTGTGCAGGCAGCTGTATCGATAACAACCAGGCTCATGAAAACAGGGATGAATAAATAATATCTCAGATTTTAAGATTCCGATTGTGGAACCTCATTAGTGTTTGTGGCATGCAGGATTGTGTGTTATTTAGTTTGGCTGCACGCACACACACACACACACACACACACACACACACACACACACACAGCATTGCCACGAGGCAGTGTTGTTCCCTTTGTTGAAGAAAATGGATTTTCATATTGATTTTAGTTATTTACAGGTTTCCAACATGACTGCTGATTTCATTTGCAGCACAACAAGTAAAACATTTAAAGTCAGTTTGAAATCCCAGGATTTTTAGTTTAGATTGTGTTTAATGTTTAATTCTGGTCATCACTTTATTATTCATTATTTATTTTGTCCAGCCGAGGTGAGCGAACCCGACCCAAAGCTAACTAGAACCGACCTTTCACCTGCTTTTGTTTGTGCATCGTGCAAATGTCAGGCATCATGTGACGTAACGCTGGTGTGGAGGCATCAGCAGGAATCCATGTTCCAGGAGCTGAAGGAGCTGAAGGAGCTGAAAGAGGTGAAGGAGGTGAAGGAGCTGAAGGAGCTAAGGAGCTGAAGGAGGTGAAGGAGCTGAAGGAGCTACAGGAGCTGAAGGAGGTGAAGGAGCTGAAGGAGCTGAAGGACCTGAAAGAGCTGAAGGAGCTGAAGGAGCTGAAGGAGCTGAAAGAGCTGAAGGAGCTGAAAGAGCTGAAGGAGCTGAAGGAGCTGAAGGAGTTACAGGAGCTGAAGGAGCTGAAGGAGCTGAAGGAGCTACAGGAGCTGAAGGAGCTGAAGGAGCTGAAGGAGCTGAAGGAGCTACAGGAGCTACAGGAGCTGAAGGAGCTGAAGGAGCTGAAGGAGTTACAGGAGCTGAAGGAGCTGAAGGAGCTGAAGGAGCTACAGGAGCTGAAGGAGGTGAAGGAGCTGAAGGAGCTGAAGGAGCTGAAGGAGCTGAAGGAGCTACAGGAGCTGAAGGAGGTGAAGGAGCTGAAGGAGCTACAGGAGCTGAAGGAGCTGAAGGAGCTACAGGAGCTTCACCACTGACTGAGCAGAACCATTACAAACACAAAGACCTGTTATAACACACAAGAGGAAGAAACACGTGTGTCTCTGTGAAGACGGAATGTTCCCACAGGACTTAATCATGGAGACGTTCACATGCGACACTTCAACAGGCGCTTTGAGCAGAATCAGGTCCTTTGTTCACTCCGACTCGAGGTCACTTCATCAGGATGTACAGAACATTCCCTCTGCAGCTGTGTGTGTCCATGACTCGTGCTCTTCACACGTTTTCTCCCACCTCGGGCAGAAAGGTCCAGTTTGTTAAAAAGCATCAAACTTCAAATTCAGTCCCGTCAGCTGCACAAACTCTGCACGAGTCACTTTTGTGAGATATGAACCCGGAGGTGTCTGTGATTTGTCAGCGTCAGTAGAGCTGCAGGGTGACACCCCCCCCCCCCCCCCCGTCTCTCCAGGTCAGTCGGCATCTTTCTGAATGTTTCTCTCGAGACGCGATTCCTACAAACATGGATTTTTTGTTTAGACTGCGGCTTTCAGTCTTTCTGTGAGAGGTGGATTTGTTTTCTATATTTCACCGTCTCAATTTCCTCATGGACCGACTGAATAATGAGAAAAACAACAGACAAGAAATGATGCTGCCCTGAAGAACAAATATAGTTTTAAATTATACTTATACTGTAAATAAGGAAACTAAGGAAGTGAACATATTTGGAGAATAAAACTTTATTCTGCAAAGTGTTTCTTCATCTATTCGGTACCAAAACTAGATTCTGACAAATGCAACGGTTTTCCGATACCGTAACATTATACGAGCCATTCACACACATAAACCTTTACTGTATGTTTGCCGTTGTGTGACTTTTATTTAAAAAAAATAAACAAAACAAAAAGTGTGCATCTGTGTATCTTTATTCTTCTGTGGTTGTATTTGTTTTCTTTAATTTAGAGTTTCTTGTCATTAATTTTGACTTACTAATATCGATATCGGACTCAGAGAACTGGACTTTTCAAAACGATGAACTTCTTCAAACAACCATCCTCTCACACTGACGTCCTGCAGGTTCATTTTTTACTCTCCCATTGTTTTTACCTTTAAAACCAACAACAAGGCAGCACGAATTAAAATCATATGTTCTCATCTGTGGAACTTATTCAGGATGAGACATTTTCATTTACATGATCACATATAAACAAGTCACAGGAACCCAGTGTTGCAGCGTTTTACCTAAATGCTCGGTATTACTGTTTCCTCTGGATTCATTAAGCAGTGGGCGCTGACAGCTGGTGAATTGCCCCTATAGCTTGAAAAATGTAAGAACCATAGAAACTAATTTTCTGGCCTCATCTGGGAGAAAAAGACGATATATAAAAATCCATTTTACACTGTTAAAGCTCCGTGAATTAGTCCCAGGAAAACAATCTGCACGTCAGAGGCAAAGAATTATGCAAAAGTCTCTGCAGTAGAAACCAAATATCAAAGATAAATAATTTAAACCTGCAAGAAATATCAAATGTGTGTGTTTGAGGCCCTTTTGGGTCAAAGTGTCTACAACTACAAATAATTTAAAAGCTGATTCAAATGCATGAAACAAACCCGACGGAGAAAAACAAAGAGTGAACTCATCCATTTTTCTGATTGTAAAGACAGACGCTGGCTTCACTGAGGCCTCGGCAGTTTATATTAATGCTTTGAGTCCAAAACGAGGGTACGGAGGAAAAGACAGTTTCTAGAAAGTGAAGCACAGATGAATCGAAGTTTAAAGCCGCAGCAGCCAGTTGCAGTTGGATGAATTTTGATATTAACCTGAAGAGAATTATTTCCTCATCTACACTGGAACTCCCTTTTATTCTGGTTTTACTCAGGAATCAATCCACCGTCCACATTCGGCTTCTAACACCTGGTTCAGCGTCCGGGGTCGGGATCCCTTCTCCCTTCGCCGTTGAGCTGACGGTTTGAGCCGCTGCACGTTGACGAAGAGGAGAAACGCTGTGGCTGTTACATCAGCAGTGAGCCGGGACTGTTCTGAAGTCGCTCTCCGCTGGTGCTTTCAAAGTCGCTCCGGCTCTGGATGCTCTACCGCCGGTCGGCCGACAACAAAGTGGAGCGGTGCCAGGAAGCAGCGTGTGCTCAGCTTCCTTTTGAACTGTGCCGCCGCTTCCTCCCTCTCTCTCCTGTTTGCTTGTTTGTGGCTGCGCTGTTTGATTTCCACACAACAGAACTCATGAATATGGTTTACTGACTGAACCAGGCTGAACGCATGTTTACTGACTCGTCGACTGACTGACTGGTCCTGGTCAGCATCCCTCTCTCTCTCTTTCTCTCTCTCTCTCTCTCTCTCTCTCTCTCTCTCTCTCTCTCTCTCCCTCTGCCTCCCTCCCTGATTCAGCAGAAACATGGAAACAGATGGAAACCTCTCGTCATCCTCCGCTCTCCGTCTGCTCTCCCTCTCTTCATCCCCTCTCGGCTGTTCTCTCTCATTTGTAATTGATGTCTCTTCTCTTTAAAACTCGGGTGTTGTTAGTGAGGCAGACACTTTCGGCTGAGGATCACGTCAGCGAGCTTTCAAACCCACATTGAGTGTGAGAACTGCTCAGCATCATGAAACGCCCTGTGAGGCCTGAGGTCAGGGGTCGTGACGAGGAAGCAAACACTGGAGCGTTCGGTTCAATGTGACGATCTGACCAAATATCAAGTTGCTTTTCAGCCAATGTAATTTTGCTCCATGAGGTGAAGCTCATTTGCATTAACTTTGAATCCTAGTAATGAGATAACATTCAGTGAGTGGAGGAGCTGCAGCAGCTCACGCCCTGAGAACCTGCACATCACCAGAGAGAGAGAGAGCTCAAGTTCCAAAGGCCGAGCCGTGACCTCCATGAACGTGATGGAGCCACGATGAGATGCACAGTTAATTCATGAACCGTTCCACCTGCTGCTAAAACACCATCTGCTTATAGTCACATATTCTTATGAGTTTCAGGTTAATGGAGAGATAATGGTCGATAAATTGAAACAGCTCTAAATTGTGTTTCTTAAAATAATGAGCACGTTTCATTATCTATTTTAAAACACCTCAGTCTTACTTGGGGACGGAGCAACAGAGAATCAGTGCAGCTCATAGATGCATCGGGCAGTATGAATCATCATCTGGCTTGATCCGGTTCTGACGGAGCAACGTGGCCGCCCCCTTTTAGCATGCATGTTGCTAAACAGGACAAAGTCAGTGCTTTAATGAAAAGACACTAAAGTGATCCAGAGGTGGAGAATACGGGAGATGGGGAAGAAAAAGGAGACAGGAGCAAAGACAGGAAAGAAGGAGGTGGCGAGGAAGAGAATCATTAGAAAGGCCAAAAGATGAAAAAGAACAGGGAGCGTGTGAGGCAGGAGGAGAAGAAGAAAGTGGGGATGCCTGGATAAAAGGGAAACGAGAGGAGGAGAGATCAAAGAGGGAGAAGAACAAGAGAAAGGGAGAAGGTCGGAAAGTGGAGGAGACGAGATGGGAAAGAGAACATGAGAAAGTGATGAAAGAAAGAAGAAGAGGAAGAGGAGAAGCAGAGGAGGAGGAGGAGAAGCAGAGGAGGAGTGCCAGTAGAGATTTGTGTGTGTGCATCTCTAACGACTGATAACACGAGGCTGACGCTGAATTATAGATTCAGCCGAGGTGAAATTTTCATGAAAATGTTTCTAAGCCATTCAAAGATTAGTCAAACAACCTCAGACGTGACCTGCGAGATGGAGGGATGAGAAGAGGAAGAGGAGGGGTAGAGGGAAGGGAAGACGGAGTGGTGGGTTGTGGGGGGGAAAGGACATAGAGGATAGAGAGGGGAGGAGAAAGGAGGATAAAGGGCACAAGAGTAATGTGAAAGATGGATGGGTGAAGATGGGGAGGTTTAGAGAGAGAGACAAAGAAATGAATGAGAGATGGGACGGAAGAAAGTAAGATGGAAAGGATGGAGGTGAAAAGGAGGGAACAGAAGGACAGAAAGGAGAAGAGGAGTGATGAGGAGATATTGTGAAAGGGGGGAAAAGCAGAAGGGGAAAGGTTCAGAATATACATGTTCCTTCTTACAAACAACATGTCTGCCCGTGTGTATCAGCTGTGTGTGTCTGCGTGTGTGTACAACCTGGAACGAAGGCTTACATATCTTTGTGTGTTTTCTTTGTGTTTGTGTTAATGTGGATACACGTGTGATCTAATTATTCCCCCCAGGCTTTGTGTGCTCTGTGCATTAATAATAACATCATTACCTAATTTCCATTTAACAAAACTGTTTACAGTCGTTATCTGTTTAGAGCCGACTGTTGTTGTGTTGTTCGTTAATTAGCAGGAGCCCCCCCCCCCCCCCCGTTGTTCCAGACGTACACATGCTCGAGTCCCACAACCACCATTTTAGACCAACACAGTCTCCACCAGTTTGACTCACACATCTGCAGAGAACCAGGAGAACCGAACTCTATGAGAAGTTCTGCCAAGCTCTGTACAGATGCTAACACTGGCTCCTGTGATGTGAGGACGAGCTGTGGTTGTAACCGGTGACAATTACCCAGCAGCCTCATCATTTGCGGTTATTTAATTTGAGTGGCCGTCTGGCTCGGCTGCGTTAGTGATGCACCTCCTCCCATAGAGCGTCGGCCCGGTGGAACCTGCAGCTCCGCCGCTGCCAAACGCTTTGGCTCCCGTTCCCTCCATCCATCATCCGCTCGTTCATCCCAAAACATATTCCTCTCATCGCCCCCCCCCACAGCCTCGGGGGTGTTTTATCTGCACGGATCTGTCGGGTCGGCTGAGCGGTGAAGTCGCTCTGTGGATCGTCCGTGCATCAGCTTTCCTGAAACGTCGAATCCATCTGCACGACCCTCGGTGGGATGTTTGTTTGTGCTGGGTCACATGACCACATTGAGTCGACCTCTCCCAGCCTCATCCATCAAACCAGAGGATTCCCTGTGTCAGGGTGGTGGGTGGAAAAATGACGATACTGGAAAATGTGAGTGGGTCTTTCTGGCCAGTTGTCCCCAGTTAAAAAAATCCCATGGTTTCTTATTGTCTAAGCAATAAGTTGTGTAATTATGACTTTACGATGAACACACTTTACCTCAAAGATACTTTTCTAACTCCACGGGACATTTGTGCTTTAACCATTTAGCTATTTTCAGACATGACCTGAGAACTGAGTTTTAACTTTCACACATGCACGGCGCTGCGGGAGGTTTTCTGTTCACAACAGCAACAAGCACAGCAGGGACGCTGGTGGGTTGTTTCAAACCCGAGTAGATGCTGCAGTCCTCCTGAGGCTGCGTGTTGCCTGAGAGGCGAAACCCAGGGAATCCAACGCGTCTGTGAGTAAAGTGTATTATTCTGAGTGCACGGAGGAAACTGGAAGCAGTTCAGACGACTGTATCAGCAGTTTTATCAACTCCTCTCGTCCTCTGTAGCAACACCAGACTGAGGAGGTTGGTGTGACGTGATGCTGCAGTGGGGGGTGCAATGAGCAGATCTGAGAGCAGCTCACTTCCTGTTTAACGTCCATGGTCACTGTCGGTTTATTTGGAGGTTCAGGCTCGTTTTGGTATAACTTGTAAAACAGGAATATTTAAAATTTCGTTCACTCCAACCAAACAAATTCTCCCACTCATATCAAATGTGTTATGGTTTGTAACAGGACATGTATTTATACTTAAAGATTTGGCAGCTCCAGTGAGTCTGGAGTCAGGTTTGAGATTCACACAAGGTTCTGTATTGGTTCTTATTTAAATCTGAATGACCCTTTAACTATGTGACCTCCACTCACCTGGTCAAACCAATGTTCTGCAGTCTCCAGATAAAAACTGACTCATCTTCATCCTCCTACCCATCGTCTCTGTGATAAGATCTAAATACAACTCTCTGATTGTGGAAGTATCGGGTTTATAACTGAGGAGGAACCTGGTTGTGTTTTCCTGCTGAGAAGTGACTGCACCTCGGTCACTAGTGAAGCTTCTGCTCTTCAAACTGTTCCTCCTCGGTGGTTTGATGCCAGGTGAACGCTGCCGCCCTCTCTCTCTGCTCCGAGGAGTCTCCTCATCCAATTAGAGCCCCCCCCCTTCGGGAGCCGGCTCTCACACTGCTCACACAGAAAATGGTAAAAAGTGATAACTGGAGTAGTTTTTAATTTTGAGAGGGATTGCTTTCTCATCCCCCAAAGTGGAAATTTGCCAGGTCAGCAAAACTCATGATACATCATCGCTTCAATAAATAGATTTCCTCCTCTCACTGCAATATGATTTCTTCTGAATGGACGATCTTTCTGTCCCAGAGGAGACGGAGTGGACAACAGCCACCAGAGGGTTTTATTATGTGTTATGATGGAAACAGTGAGGAAGGCGGAGGAGACGGACTCAGAGGTTCCTGCAGTAAACTGTGAACTTCTAAGTCCTCGTGATGTGGAAGAGATGTGATCACAGATAAGATGGATTCAAACATCACTGATATGAAACCTTGGTTGCATCACAAACCCCTAAACAAAGGTTAAATAGAAAATCATATAATAAAAGTGACATAACCAGGTTAAACGGAGGAAAGTGAAACTGAAAGAAGCAAAAGGAGGAAGTGATGGAAAATGAAGGGGAATATATGAAGAAAGAAGGGATGAAGAAGGAAGTGAGCGTGGATCAGATGTGACTGTGTGGTTGCGATGGAAGGAAAAGTGGAAGAAAGACAAGTAGACAAGGAAGAAGAGTTCAGATCAGATGGAGCCTCTCGTCTGTTTGTTAAAGAGAAAGAAGAAGGATAAAGGAATGTTTGAAGGAGGAGAGAGAGAAGAAGGGAGGACAGGAGGAAGGAAATAGTTCAACAGCTTCATAAAGAGAACGGCAACCAGCTTCAACACAGGCCAGACAGAACCGCCCCTTCCAACCAGACCCTGCTCTGCAGCGAGGGACATGAAGGAAGGAAGGAGGACGGAGGAAATGTTCTGTGTTCTGGCCTCACAGCCTGAAGACTGGAAATCCATCATTCATTATCTGCACCATAAGGAAAATAGAAAAACCAAAGAGGTCCAGTCTGCAGCTTCCAGACGTGTCAGGTGACCTTCATCAGCAGGTGGGGGTCACTCTTTAATGGTGTGTGCACCTTCAGGTCTTCTTATCACCGCTGGCTGAGGAGCTGAGCTGCTAAAGTCATTCCTCAGCCCGGAAACTGAAGTACAGAAAATAATCTGCAGCATAAGGAGCTCTCTGCTATCGCATGAATCTGATCCTGCATCACTGACGAGTCTTAAAAGAGGATTTCAGATGTTGTGTGAAACACTTCTGTTTGAAGCAGCCGATCTGATAAAAGGCTTTCAACCACACAATCTGCAGCAGCCCCCCCCCCCCCCCCCCCGGCCGCTGACTCAGACCGAAGACTAATTCATGGCTTGTTTGCTCAACTACTGCTTCATCGTAAAACCTCCCAGCGTCAGCCGGGCTTCAGAGCGGAGGTGGATCTCAGCCTCTCAGCCTCTCAGCTCCACAGACGCCTGGTGTTTCACTCGTGTGTGTAACTGATGCTGCTAAATAGAAGTCAGTGCTGCTGCTGTCTGTGACAGATCCAGACCAGCACAGCCCAGATTCACTTTATCACAGGAGGAGGAAGGAAGGAGGGGAAATTGAAAAGAGGAGCTGGAATAAGATGGAGAAGTAAAGGATTCTCAGATTTTACCACCTGACAGCACTGCTCCAGCACTGTGTAGATGTAAATTCATCTATGATAGAGCAAATAGAAGTTATAGAGTTATTCATTTGATTGAAACCTGTGCTATAAGCATGTGTTGCAAGAAAGATAGAAAGAAAGAAAGAATGGAGAAGGTTTCAGTGAACAGTGAGAGAAGGATGGAAGAACACAAGGAATGTAGAGTCCTTAGAATTAACTAAATGTGTTTAGGTGCAGTCTGATGTGGTTGTGTGTGTCTCTCTGTGTGTGTTTTCTTGCAGGTGTGTGTATTTGTGTCACCATGCCTCATGCATATCTGTGTGCTGTGCTGCGGCCCAGAGCGCTGAGTTATAGTTTAATCTGGTCCTGAAGCCTCCTGCATTGGAAACAACCTCACAAATCAAACAACAGGCACACACACACACACACACACACACACACACACACACACACGCACAGTGAGGATGGTCATGCAGCATCAGGTTTTATGTTGCAGAATACATGGTAATGTCATCCTGCACATGTATGTATAATAATGTGATAGTAAATGTAATCCTAAATGATCAATAGACCCACATTTTCCACATTTCAACACAAACAGACTCACAAATATTCTGAGGAGGTTCAAAAGAAGATGATGTGATATTATGAGTGTGGAATTTTATTTTGAAGGAGCTTCTGTTAATCTGTTTTCAGACATCAACCCCAGATGATTTTGTTTTTCCAAATCGAAAAACAGTTGAATAAGTAAACTGACTGGTTTCCTTATTGGGTTTGTCCAGTTTTTAAACGATGTTCTATGCTAGCAGCTTGTTACGACCCATTGTTGTGTTGTTAGAAACCCGAACAGCTGTAGTACTGACAGAGAGAGGTAGATCGAGGGGGATGGACATGTCCACTCCATAGATCGTAGTCTATATACAGATATACCACAGCATATGAAAAGCCTCTAGATCACCCCTGGTGGCTGGCGGTAGTATGGCAACACGTACACAAGTAGATGCCACTTCTGCCTGAGTATTGTTAACACGTGATTTGTTCTAATCACAGAACCATGAAGCAGAGGGAAGAGAAATCCTGGAGACTTTGTACTTTCAGTCTTTTCTTAGTCATGTTTAATGTTGAGTGACACTCGGCTTGATTGTGGCTAATGTGTCAGTTAGTGTGAGTGAGTGTTGAGCAGCGTGGAGACGACCTGGGTTCAAATCCTCTAAGAACACGAACAGACGACTTCAGCTGCTGAAGCTGAAAGGAACCTGTGTTCCTGTGGAGACCAGAAAGTGCAAAAATGAGTTCGATAAGCGTGTAATTATATTTACAGGAGCGTGATATGTTATTTTCTGCATGTGCACATTTGTAGTTTTTCTCTCTAATGCAGCTGCGTTCAGTTTCATTTCCTTGACTTCATGCTGCTTTTAGAAGTGCAGCTCTTTTCCACTTAAAGCTAATGAGCTTGTGTGTCGCGCTGAGCTGTGTATTATTGTGTTAAGTAGTCGGAAGGTGAACTCGGGCGTCAATCGTGTGAAACCAGCAGCAGCTACAGAAATGATGTGCAGATCTTTACTTTAGTGTAGAAATGAAAGACTCACTCCTTTTATCTCAGGGGCGAGAGATTTTCATAAGAATTTGTCTTTGATCATAAGTTGTCAAATCCTGCTTTTCTTTGTGTGTTTGATCCTCTTCCTGCTCCCGGGCTTCATTCAGTTCTTGTGCTCACAGGTTTTCTCGTGGCCGCTCGGCTCTCCTGCAACCTGCTCCTTGAAAATATTGTCTTTGCAGAAACCGCTGTGTTGTGTTGTCATGTCGCACAAACGTCCCGTCTGTCACACACGATGTCTCTGACCATTCGTCACACTTTCCAGCTGAAAGGAAAACAAAACCTTTTATTTTCCATCTCGTCCCTCTCTGTCAAGTCGGCTGAATTCGCTGCTCGGAAAAGAAAATCTCCTTTTCCACGACAAAAACCCGAAAGTGTTTCCTTCAGAAGCCTTTTACCTGATATGAAACCTAAATCCTTGTTGTGACATTTCAATTTAAAATACATGAAAAATACTTTGGGCTGTCAGCCAGTGTGTGGAGAGCGGCCACAGTATTTACACCAAAGGAGATGTGCTTTGATTAGAACAGTGCTTGTAGCATTGTGGGAAGTGAGCTGAAGCAAAGTCTGTCAAAAAGAACAAAAAGGAAATAATTATCCAGAGGACGCTCGCCTTTAAACTTGGAAGCAGCTGCTGCATGAATGGTTTCTACTGCATCCACGTAATCCCTTCATTAGGAAGAAACAAGGCCGAAGCAGCCTGGACTCTGTGTTGATGGACTTCTAATGAAATCCCCTGAATTGTTGTGTTAGTTTCCCTGTTTGTACTCGGCTTTGTCCTTTTCAGTGCAAACCACGAAACCCTTTGAACTCGTGTAGATAAGTTCTTTAAAGGGCAGAGCTGGAAATGAGAGTCATAACTGGAATTTGTATGGCGCCTTTCAGGAGATCCAGGGACGCTGTGCACGTGTCACTACAGGGACAAAAAGTAACGAGAAGAGTCCTCACAGCAGAGGACAGAAAGAAACTGAACTGTTTGATTACTGTCTGTCCTCGAGCTGAGGGACTGTGGGGGCGATGCTGAAATCAATACAGGTCAACACAACAGTCTGGTTCTGGACGTAAGAATCCCAATTATCTTCTGAATGGATGTTTGATTATCATCCGTAATGTTGTTACCATCCAACGTAGATTTACTCTAATCTTAGAGATGGTAAAAATAAAGTTATATTCTCCCGTAGACGTCACAAGTCTGTTTGATATCCAATGCGTTTTAAGAACATTATAATGTATTACTTGTGAACGTGAAGAAGAACAAACTACACTACCCACAATCCTCAGGTGTGATAGCGACGTCTCTGATTGGTGGAGCTTGCTGTTGTCATGTTAACGTTTACCACTACAGCGTGAATAAAGCTGCACTATGTCATCGACAACTCTAACGTTAGACTATTACACTACACAATACTAAAACTACAACAAACAATATACAAACTACAATATATTACAACACAACAAGGTTTAATTCATGAAGAAGTGCTGGAGGGCATTAGAAAGGGATCACTGCAATGGTTTATGGAATGTGTAGTTCCTTCACTCTCACATTTATCATGTGCATAGTCTTGTATGTTTGCCTTGTTTTTCTGATTTTAAATATTTATTTTACTCTGGATCAAATGTTTTATGGTCACGATTCATCTTGTAGGTGAAACTTATTTTGTTCCAGGCTTAAAACTTATATTAAAGTCATTCCTGAAATTCGTTAAGAAAATTAATGGGAAATTCAATTTCATTGCAATATTCATATTTCATTGCAATATTCATATTTACATTGCAATATGAATATTGCATTGCAATATTCATATTTACATTGCAATATTCATATTTCATTGCAATATTCATATTTCCAGTATGCTATCTTGTAGTATTATTTATATTATGGTCACTTACTTTCTAATTATTTTTAATTATTTTCTGTATCATGGTCATACTGTTGCATATTTTCTGTTTTCATTACAATAACACTTAACATCATTCCACTTTATCCCCAGCACCTGCTTTTGTACAGTGTCTGTTTTTGCAGGTTGTTTGTTTCATACTCTTATTATGTGTAGTTTTAGAAGTGTACATATTATGATCTCTTTCCTTTTTTTTTATTTTTTTTTTTTTTATTTTTTACAATGCTTCGACACTGTTACTTTAATTCTGTTTTTCTATTACTGCTGTAACAAGTGAATTTCCCCATTGTGTGGATAAATAAATAAATCTAATCTAATCTAATTCTGACTGCCGAATTAGTTGAAAAAAAATAACTCTTTTTAAAAACAACTTTAATCAATAAGAATACCACGTAATAAATCCCTTTAAGGTAAAGACGTAGTTATTAACAAACCACACAAACAGCTAAACAGTCTTTTCTCTAATTCATACGACACACACATCATTTCTTTATTCAACACTCAGCTCTGATCCGTATTCATGAAGGTCTGTGGTCTCTCTCTCTCTCTCTCTCTCTCTCTCTCTCTCTCTCTCTCTTTTCAAAGTTTCCACACTTCACAACACTCCAGGATCCTACTGCTTGACGTCCCCCCCCCCCCCGCAGCCCTTCATAAAGGGATTAAACACATGAGTGCTCGACTCTGACGAAAAGGTCAAACCGAGGCACTGATGCTCAGTTTGTTGGTTTTCTGATATATGAGGAGTGTGTGTGTTTGCTCCTGTGTTGTGTACTGTCCATTGATCGTCCGGGTCAATCAGGCCAGGGAGAGATTCCCTCGTGGATCTTTAAAGTAAAGATCCACGACCACTTCTGACGGAGGTGAAAGGAAGAAGGTTCAGGAATCATGTCGTGTTTGAAGAGAAGTGGGTTTTTTTTGCAATAAAGAACATGACATCAAATAGATATACATATCAATAACTTAAAAAAACAAAGACAAAGATTATACAAAAGGTGTTTTTACCTTGGAAAATAAAATCAACATGTGCACAACTATGAATTTATCCACTTGGTGTTTTTCTTGTTTTAAAATTGAACTGTGTGCACCCAGTATTTATAACCAAACCTATGCCCTTGCTTATCCCTACACACACACACACACACACACACACACCGACACACACACACACACACACCGACTTGTGATAAAGTGAAGCCGACAGTAATCAGATGCATCCAGAAAGGTCACGGCTTCCCCGGATCCACCAGGAGTCTGTCGCTGCCTAAACACATTACGCCGCAGATTAAATTCAATAACCTGCTTCTTGCACACGTATGATCGAGCAATCCATATTAATACCATTCACAGCATCGTTATGACCCCCACCTCCACGTGGATGCATGATTCACACCTCGACAGCAGGTCGCCTTTCTGCATATTCACATAATCAGAGCTGCACCGGGCGAAGTGTGTCCTCTTTGGCAGGACGTCGAGGGGAGAGGCTGAGTTCCCTGAGACAACAGGGACGAGGACAGGAGACAAAAGCTTTCAGACCACATACCACTAGGAACTGCAGTCTATGTCTACACCTTTATAATTACATACGATAACAAAGACCTTCATGTCTCTGAGTCGTCCAGGTCTTTTTGCTCCAGTTTGGTCTCCACCAGCTCAAATGAATCTAGATTATCTGATGGATTAGAAGCTGCTTGTTCTGCTTTGTCTCTTTTTACAGTTTGACGCTGATCTGGTGTAAGAACTGGTTTAGGAAACTGGATCTCATCACCTCCAGTGTCTCTGTGCAGGGACCCGGGGGACTGAAGACATTAGTGTAGATTCAGTCTCAACCCGTCCGTCCTCGACTGAAGGGCGTCACGAGTTTTGACAGTTTTTATTCTGTTTTCGACACTTCACTGTCTGGAAACTTTTTTATTATTGAAATCTGTACTCCTGACATAGCGCTGCTCAAAATATAGAAGAACTCCTACTGCAGACGTTTATTTGGGACAAATTGAAATGTAGATTTTTTTTGTGTTTATCCATATATAATCTCCAGAATCTAAAGTTTTAAATATGCTCTACACAAAAAACACCTTTCCCATGAAAACAACAGTTGAAACAAAGCAGAGACACTAAGTGACTCATCTCCTGAACTTCTGAGAGCTTCTCTGTTGTGATTTCTGACTAATCGCTCGAACCTCAGTGAGCGTCCTCCTGGTGAAAGTCTCTCTTTAACGAGGGGCCTCACAACGAGCCGGCTGCCGCTGACAGCTCGTCTCAGACATCAGGGCGGGGGGGGGGGGGCTCGGCTCTGAGCAGCTTCCTGCTGTCGCGTCTCATTAAACTGTGAGTCGATGTCACCGGAGACGACATCTGGAGACGGCTGCTTGGGTTTATCACATTAGGGTTGTTGGTCGAGCTTTAATCCAGCTGTGGAAATTAACTTGTTACTTTTGTTATACACTTGAGTCTATATTTTGTTTGTGTTCTCAGATAATTTGTTTACCTCCGCTGTTTAGAGCCTTTTAAGACCAAGCTTGTGGTTTTTATCTGTAAACATTGACTCGGCTCAACTTGAAAAACGACAAAAGGAGAATCTAAAGTAGAAAAAGAGTCGACACTGACATTAATATGACTTCTCTCTGCTTTTTATTTGTATTTGATTTGTGAATTATGTTGCTTGACTCGGGTTTTATAAGCACAAATTAAATTATTCAGGCTTTTAAGAGAAGAACATTTTTCCTTCTGCTTCAGAAACAAGTGAAAATCGTCGTCAGTGTATTTATTAATAGTTGTAAAGCTTCAGGATTCACTGTCGTTACTTTTATTCACAGAAGAACTAATGCAGATAAAGATGTGTACTAGTACTTCAACTTGTGAATACTTGCTTGTATTTGTTTTTCTGTCATTTTAGAACAGTCGTGTATAACACAGTGTTCGTTTAAACTGTTAAATATCAAACCCCAGTTACATTTCTTTGACATAAGGGTTTGATAACATATTGATGCTCAGGTGATAAATCCTTCTAGAGGTTGTAATAATTATGACATGAGCAAATCAGGAAGTCAGCGTGCAGGCTTTCTCAGATATGCATACACAAGATGCAATATGCACATGACCAGTAGGGGCAGTGTAGGAGCAGTTTAGCAGAAAGTCCACAATCAGCCACAATAAAAAAAAATTTTTAAAGAATTATTACAGATGTGTTATTGTAATTTAACCTCACTTTAAAGTTTAAATATATTCAGATTGTAGTATTGAATATTCAGCTCTGCTTGCTGCTTTGTACCAGCGCCTCTACATATATATATTTGCAGTTTTCTGTGACACCTTGGCTTTGTCCTCTTCCATTCTCTTTTCACCTGGCGTCAAACAATAAGTCATGACTGAAAAATGTTTCAGTCTTTTGTGTGAGCAGGACAAAGTGTGAACAGAGCGTTAGAGCATGAACCTGGAACCAAGAGAGCGCTCTCTTCTTCTTTCTGCTCTGTGGATACAAATATGAGTTCTGTTCATACAATATATATTAACGCTGGACAGATTTTGGTGCATAAGTGAAGTTTATTTTTTATATCATGTAAATATACAAAAGAAACAGGATTAAATATCCGAGAAGTTGATTTGCTAGATGTGGAAAGATGAGAGTTTGATCCTGAGAGAACAAAGTAAAGTTGTTTTCAGACTGGAACTCCTGAATGTGGGTCTAGACGTTTGTTTTGGGTTTGTGTTTCTCATATGAAGAACACAGAAGGAGATTTCCAACATCACGTTCACAACAATGAGTTCTCGTCTCTGTCAGAGTCTCCTGCTTTTGTGTTTCCTCTTTTCATCCTGAATTATTTATATTCTTTAATCAGGAATGGCAGGATACGTTCTGGAGGAAACCTGGAGCCACCTCCTCAGACGTTCTCACTCACAGCTCCTCCTGGAAGATCTCAGGAAAATGTCGGAAACCTTGTGATTTCTTTTAAATCGCACTTCATAATAATTAACCCCAGCAGGGAGATGAGCAGCTGTGGGTCGTCTGGGACTCTGCAGCTTCTGTCTCACACTGGTTTGTGAGATTGTGTCAAACTGAACCGACAAGTCGCAGCTTCCATGAGGAGGAAGTTCGCTGCTTCCAAGAAAATCCTCTCACACGAGTGCACCTAAAAGAAAAGCTCCATCCAGTCCATCCAGCGTCTGATGAGGCTCTGAAAGAAGCTGCCAGCCACATTTATATCTGTGTGTGCTGCCAGGAAAGACTGTGAGTGTGTTTGTGTGAATCATTTGCCGTTCAATCATGTGAGACACACTAACACACACACCCACACATACACACACACTCAGATAACCATACACAGTAATGGGAACATGATTACACAAGTAGCTCCCCCACATATCAGTCTTTGTTTTCTGTGTGTGTGTGTGTGTGTGTTGAATGTGTGTGCGTGTCTTTATGGCCTATATACTATAGTCAAGTGAATCAGCTGCTCTGGTTTAACTGGTTCTCCTCAGTTGTTCTCATCTTCTGCTTCTCCTGACTGGGTCCTGTGGTCACTGATACTGGGAACAGTGAATATGAGACCTGTCAATCATCCCTGAGGTTTCATTTAAAAGGAAGTTTCCTCTGAAGTTTGGCGACCGTTGTTTTTGTCTTTTTACGTCTGAGCCAAACGCAGCCGTTTGGTTTCCTTCACTTTTCTAATTAATCTCGTCCTTCATTGAACTCACAGCTGAATTGGAACATATTTTGTAAAACTGGTTTTGCATGAAGGGACTTTCCAGTTCAAAGGAATGATTTCAAAACAAGAAAAACATATAAATGAATCGAATCACTCTTTTAACATTATGCACATTATTATTCTGTGGTTAGCCCCCACTTAATACCCAGAGAAGTTATTTATATATATATCTATATATATATAGATATATATATCTATATATATATTTAGAAGTTGTATTTTATCGACTGAAGTTTTGCTCCTGGTTGACGCGGCAGTTGATGGACTCATTAATTTCACGATCAGAGAAACACGAGCGTTTAAGAGCAAAGCTGGTTTGTTTCTGTTTCAAGTTTCTGTTTCAAGTTTCTGACGCCAGAAAGCGACGTCTTCATTCTCGACTGGTTGTTTCTCAAACCAGGAAAACAGCCGTCGATTAGAACGACTGAATAACTGAGAGAAAACGTGTTTGTAAGCAGAGTCCTGAAGCTCGGGCTAGGAAATAGAAGTTTAAATCATAGCCGGCTCTCGGAGGTGCCGTGTGAGAAAAAGCTTTCCCGCCACTTCCATTAACAGATCTCCCCTCCTGCAGAATTTAATTTGATTATCCAGGAGAAACATCATTGGGAGATTTATATTCAACTTAAATGAACAGATTCTGGGAAACGTGTGTAAAACGCCCGAGGCCGAGAACTCTGAGCGTTCCTGCTGCGAATCCCTGCAGGTGTTTCACTGAGAGACTGTAAACACTCTGCAAACTGTTTGGTTTTACATGGATTCAGCTCTCAGTTTAGTTTTTGCAAATCTGGAGACGTCTGAGTTCGGCTCAGCCAACGAGGCCGGGAAGAGGAAAGATCTGTTGACCACTCACAGGACATTTGAAAGTGTCATTGTGTTTAAAATGTTTATTATTATTCATTGTCTCTACTAACAAGTCGCTCCTGTCAGATATATTTAGATATTCTATAATTCTACCTTTATCAGAGTCTATTCTGTTCTTATCAACCACTCATTCACACGTTATCTGTCACACACCATTTACCCACTGCCGACTGGACTAGAGGAGCCGGGCATCTAACCACCGGCCCTCTGGTTAGTGGACGACCCGTTGTCTCTCTTGAGCCGCAGCTTCTTGTTTCTTGATGCACAGTGAAGGTGTCATCCTGGTTTGTTGTGGGTTTGTTGTGCGGTTCCACGGGCTTTTGTGTGTGCGGCGACAGAAACAGAACCAAAACGACGGTTGTTAAGAGACTCTTATTTTATCGTTGAAGAAAATTGGAAGTTGAAATTTAACATATTAACTGTTAACAGCTGAAACTATACTTAAATTAAATGTACAGATATTAATAAGACTTCACTCTTATCACATAATAAATCAAACGTTACCCAACCACACTAATCTAACAGGGAATCAAGCTGCAGTTCTTAACTCTGAGACGTATATTAACACCTTGTTCAGCTCTGTTCTCTCTCCAACTTGCACCTACACACTCATCAATATGGTCACATTCCACTTTTCTATCTATTTCCTGTCTCTCACCTCAGTGCATTACCCAGAATCCATCACTTACAGGTCAAAGGGTCAAACGCCGCCCCCCCATCTCTCACCTTTACCTCCAGGGAGGAGAGGAGCATCGTTCCAGCGGTGAACAGATCCGAGGCGGACATTTAGATCATTATGTGAATTTCACGAGCCGACGTAATTCTCCAGATGCCGATGACTTCACCGGAGAAAACGGTGGAGAAATTAAATGTAGTTTAACTCTGAGGAGATTCCCTCCACCCGCCGGTTATTTAACAGAAAAGAACATGAGACGGTCAAGCAGGTTATGATGAGCCACGCTCCGATGGGAAATAATTAAAATGTGTCGCCCTTCAGGGCAGAAACAGGAGCTGAGGGAGGAGGGGGAGGAAAGGAGGGGAATAGTGTTATAAGGGTTAAACAGAGGATGGAGGGATGAAAAAAGGGAGGAAACGATTGTGAGAAGCTGGAAAAACAACCTCTTTCTGGTGTTTCACTCTCATGTGGAACCTAGGAGAGTGAAACCCAGAAAATCTCAGGACCGGTACGCCTCCAAGTCCTGTTGGGGGTGTGTGGGGGGGGGTCTGAGTTTGACCCTGACCTCGGTGAGGCAGGAGGTGAGGACACACTCGATGATGGCAGGGTAGAGGTGGAACATCTTCGGCAGCTTGAACTTCCTCATGCTGCTGCAAGAAGAAAAAATCCTCCGCTGAGCTTTTTCAGTAACGTGCATGAACATGAATTAATATGTGAATAATAGATAACACACTTTAACACACACACTCTCTCTCTCTTTCTCTCTCTGACAAACACACACACACACACACACAGACACACTCTGTCTCTTGCTCGGTTCTGTTTGGAAGCTAATGAAAGATTTAACGACTCTATCGCTAACATGTGAACAGAGGGGGTGAGATGTAAATAAAGATGATTTCAAACACGTCCACTATCCACAGTTAATGTGCATCGGATCTGCTAAGAGGCCGAAAGGATCAGGCAGTTAAATCTCTGCTGCAACTTGTGGTGAATCATGTGAACTGAATAACAGGCTGTAGTGATGCTCGGGGGGGGGGGGGGGGGGGGGTTACACTCACACCTGACCTCTGATGAGAGTCTCTCTGCACCGACCACACAGATACAAGTTGTCTAACCACCCGACCCACACACCCACACACCCACACACTCTCTCATACATGCAACCAGGGCATCCTTCAGATCTTAATCATGCATAAATACATGAACAGTCCCCTTATATTCAAATTGCACTACACACTGATATGCTGTGATCACACACCAATCACCATATGGTCCAAGTCCTTATATCGTGAAGCAGTGCTTAGTGAATGAGTGATGATTTTACTCTGAAAATGCCAGATTATTGTTTTTGCCAGATCTTGAATTATTTCCTGGGACCACGTTGATAAAGTCAGACCACGCCCCTAAAAAGTGATCAAATTATTGGATCCACCCACTTTGTCCTCCTCTGTGTCAAAATTGAATTCGTCCTTTCCTTTCACCAAGTTTCAAGGAAATCGGTTTAGTAGTTTTTGAGTAATCCTGCTGACAAACAGTCAGACCTCCTCGTTAACCTCCTCGGTGGAGGTGCAGAGGGACGTGGGACAGATGTGGGACAGATGTGGGACAGATGTTTGACAGCCAGGACATGAGGGGACCTTCAACCTCTGATGAAAGAGTAAAGAAGATGGAAGCTGAACTGCGATGACAGTTCATCTTAGAGTTGTTTAAAAGTGTTAAAATATTGTTGAAGCTGCAGTGATGTATCGATCCTGACGGAATCTGTTGTCCTCAGCTGCTTCGTGCTCGTTGACAAACGTCTTCTTCTTCAGGTCCTTCACACGTGTTGATGAATCTGCAGCCTCCGCCTCAGCTCTTCATCCTGACACATGACAGATTCTCTCCGACTTTGTTTTTCAGTTTTATTCTCAAAATGTCTCACAGCGATGATACAGTCACATCACAGCTCTGAGATGAGACAGTTTACCGCGGGGGGGGGAATAAATCGATAGGTGAATCGATACAGCGTGAGAGAAGAATGGAAAAGAGAGAGAAACACAAAGAGGGAGAGTGAGAGGCAGAGGGGGGGGACAGAGGGACGAGTGCTAGATCTACAAAAAAGAGATGAAACCGAGGGGAAGACAGAAAGATGTAAAAACAGTGATGTAGGTAAATATTCTAACCCCTAAGACCAACATACACTAAATATCAATTAATAATGAAACTTTATTTACTCTTACTTTAGGCTTCTTTCCATAAAATAAAAACTGACAAAGACAAACATATTGAGACAGAAAAATATGTAGAAACAATAAAGTTTATGGAAATTATGGTGAAATCATCATAAACCGTACGATAAAAGAAAAATACATGTTTATTTAACTAAAAGCAAGATCGTGAAACTTAGTCTTAAGAAGTTTATTAAAAAGATGTCGACACTTCAAACAGGACATTTAAAAAGTGGGAGTTTACTACAAATCTTTGATAAATATAGAAAATATACATAAATTCGTTTGCAGTGGGTTTACATATATTTTGTGTATTTAAAAAGAAATCTGATGATAAGTTTACTTTGTGTGAACGTTCTTTGATCTGACACTGAACCATAATGTTATTAAGACATTCAGAGCTTTGCTTCAGGAGGTTTTCTCCATCTGAGCCTCTCTGAACTTCTGCCCTCGTGGACGATCAGCTCTGACTCTTGTTGTGTTTCTCTGATGATAGAAATCTGGTTTGGTTTCTGATGTGGATCTCCTTTCCTTGGAAAGAGAGAGGGAAGCTTCAAAATTGCTCCAAAAGTTCCAGGGGTTAAAAGACAGATAAAATAAATCCTCTCGTTCTCCCGACGTGAATAACAGACGCTGCTCAGTCCTGGTCAGAGGAGAGAGAGCGCGGTGGCGACCACACGGCGAGGACACGGCTCCAGTCTCGGCTTCTGCTCCACAAACCCTGACGACACACACTGTGTGCGCTGCAGCCTCCTCTGCAGCAAACTGCCTGGTCGCTCAATATTTGATGTGGGGCTTTTGTGTCTCTTAGACACTTACTGTAAGTTGGGCCGAGGTCAGGGAGCTGGGAGGCGGACGCCATGCTTTATTAAAATTCATGTCACACATTAAACTTTCAAGAGGCCCCCGGAAACCAAGCATTCACGGCTGCTAACCAGCAGGAAGTTTTGTCCTTGGATGACCTTTAGGCAGCTTGAATGGAGCTGAACTGCAGCTCGGCTGCTGGGACTGAAGCCGGAGTCAGTACACACTGGAAGTCAGGAGACGTTAAAGCTGTTTGAATAAACTGCAGTTATGGACGTCACCAAACAGAAAAGATTCAGCCCACTTTGCATATTTTACTTTCCAGACCCACATGAGTTCACCATGACCTTTGACCTTTGACCACTGAACTCCAATCAGTTCAACCTCTGACTCCAAGTGATAACTGAGCATAAGTTTAAAAGAAATAAGACATTCCCAAAAGATGGACTTGACACATCAGGGTCAAGAGACCAACACATGTTTGTGAGATCACTGTGACCTTCACCTCTGACCTTTGACATTTTACACCCCTTGTCTCATGAGAAGTGATTTCCTCGAGGCGTTCTTGACATGTTGTGTTTTCAAAGGAATGGGACGGACTGCATGAGATATGAGTTATGAGATATGCACGGAGCAGGTTAAAACATCCCAAATTATGAAATAAAAATTACATATTTTTAACACTGTAAGTTCAATATATAACTTTAATTTTTTTTAACCTTGCAGAAATAAGAAAAATTGCAATTTATCCTTATTGTCTTTAACTTTTCTAAACATTTCTATAGATAATTGATACGATGGAAACAAGGACTGATATTTATGTTGTGGGTGAATTTTGGTGCCGATCCAAACTGTTGGGCCTCGGCACAGCTACGTCCATATAGTGGAAATGATTGGGCACTAGTTCCAGGGAGTTGGTGCAGGAAAGACTCGAGGCTGAGTTCATATGTTTGTCCTCGCACAGCTGAATGGAGATGTACTATTCTCACTCAGCACTAAAAGAATCACTGCAGAGCTGCCCTTGAGCAAGGCATGACCACAAAACCACAACAGCTCAGCCAACCGGACTCGGATTCTGTGTCAGTGTCGGCTCCGGGCAGGAACGTGTAGCAGGACACTGCTCCTCATCGACAGCCTGCACTTTACCAACTTTCCTCGGGTAAATACCAGTTAAATAAATGATGAGCTTTTACGCTGAGAGTTCAATACTGTAGCATTCTGGGTAATAGCTGCGAAAATGGACCGGTGGCTTCTCGTTGTGTTTGAGATATTAGTTCAGAAGCTGCTCCACAGAGAGTCGATTACACCAGGGCTGAAATAACCAGATGAATTATTAATAAAAAACCTTCAAGTTGAAACTATTGTAGCTGCCTCGGGGAAAAAAAGCAGAATTGATAAATTAATATCAGAAATAAATGGATCTTGGAGTGAGAAATTAGATTTAATAAGATGTAGGTTGGATTTAGAGAAAGGAATAAAGTAATTGCAGCAATTCCCCAATTCGGCCTGCAGAATAACAAGCTGCTCTGATTCTTATTTTACAATAAAGTAATTTACCTGTAAATCAGGAAACGTGTTTGTTGGATGTGTGAGGTTTTCCGGAGGCTATTGGTGAGAAGAGATTTGATTTTAAATCATTTTGAAGTGAGGATGTGTCGCCTCTCATGACGGCTCATCAGCGCTCGGCCACAGGAACCATCACGTCCTCCCACAGGGAGACAGACGACTGGAAATTAAACCAGTGGCCTCAGGGTTCATGTCACCGACTTTGTTCTGCAATGTCCCAGTAGAACGATGCCAGAGGTCTCTCTCTGTCTCTCTCTATCTCTCTCTCTCTCTCTCTCTCTCTCTCTCTCTCTCTCTCTCTCTCTCTCTCTCTCTCTCTCTCTCTTTAATAAACGTAATCTTTATATGATTATATGTAACATTTTGTTGGATCATTTGTGTTGTTTAGTAAAACAACAACTTGGTTCATCCATAAGTCGTCTGTGCAAGTCATAGACTGTTAAAAGATGGATGACATGAAGGTTTCTCAAAGTGAAGCCTTCTCCATGTTAGTGGATGGGGCTAAAACGTGAAAGTTCACATTAAATGTACAACGCATCTGGGAGGAGAATTCCTTACTGCAAGTAAATTAAATTTCCCACGGGATTAATAAAGGATCCATCTATCTATCATTCTAAACCTCAGGGGGGAAGGTCCCTACCTACTACTCAGCAGTTCCTCAAATAAAATCATATCATATCAAATCAAATATACTTTATTGTCCCAGTGGGGGAAATTCTTCTTGGGCCAAAGTGCTACAGCAGCTGCAGAACAGTTCAATGTGTAACACAACACAAGGAACTTATCGTGTAAGACCCACAATAAAAGTGAATTGAATATTGCACCTGCCCTAAAAACACTTCAAAAGATAAAACCCTAAAGGATAAAATGCATATAAGTTTTAAACAAAATAAAAAAATGGCTTTAAAACCAGAAAACCAAAGAATAAAATGTTCCATGTGGTTTTCAGGACCAGTCTGAAAACAGCTGTAGTTCCATTGTTAGGTGAATTAAAGTTATTGGTACACGGATGGAACTGTTTATTATTCTTTAACCTAAACTAATTTAATTCTGATCTTAAACATAAGAGTGAAGAACAGGTCGAGTGTTGTTGTGTGTTTTACTGGATGAGGTGATTCAGAAGTAGAAACTTATTTGTACTTAAAAAGCCATTCACTTGATTTGAAGGTTGTTGTGAGTTGTTGTGACAGCGGTACTACACAATGTGGTCTAATCCGTGAGAGCTGTGTTTGTGATGTGACCTAACCCCGTCGCTGTAGCACAACAGAAGCAGAAGTTTAATTGTGTTTTGCTTTGTGCATCTATGAAACTGAATATTGTGTGTTATTCCTGTGACTTGACATCGCCTCGCTCCACCGCGCTCTGCCGCTCGTCTTCCTCTTTCCCAGAATGCTGCTCTTCCTCGCTTGAATCAACCCCATTGTTCTTGTTTGTTGTTGTTATTGTTGTCTTTTGGCGAAGTGCACAACGTTGTTATGAACACAAAACAAGAAGCTGTGTTTGTGCTGTGAGATAATGGCAGGTGGCAGCGCTGTAAAAAGTTTGTGTGACAGAAGAGTCATGTATGGACTGTGCTTCATCAATGCTGCTAGAGACTTTGATTATTGATGATGTTCTCCTATTGCACTTCTGTCCGTCCTGGGAGAGGGATCCCTCACATGTGGCTCTCTCTGAGGTTTCTACATATTTTTACCCTGTTAAAAGGGTTTTTTGTAGTTTTTCCTTACTCTTGCTGAGGGTTAAGGACAGAGGATGTCACACCCTGTTAAAGCCCTATGAGATGAATTGTAATTTGTGAATATGGGCTATACAAATAAAATTTGATTGATTGATTGATGTTGTGTTTCGTACGATAGAACAACAACTGGATCAAACACAACGTAAACAAAGTCCAGACCTCTTCATCTTCTGCTCATCTTATAAGGAGGAATCCTAGGACAGGGTTTTGATCCTGGTCCTCAGACCTGTAAATCCTAGATGCTGCCTCCTCTGAAGAGCGGCCACAGATGGAAGATGATGCTTCATCCACCCAGAGCCTTGAGGAGGAGTTGAGCCAATCTGATTGAACACTCACTCCTCATGTGAAGACCTCGGTCACTGAGGAGGAGCTGGAGATGCTGCGTGAGGTCACTGTCAATGCTGCATCCACCTGGAGCTCTGGAGAGTGGACGCAGCCAATCAGCATCCAGACTGGTAGAAATCAGTCTTGTTCAAGATCAAGCTCAACCCGAGCCGGTCTGAGGAGCAGCCTCCATGGTGAATGGAGAATCGGTCCAGGATCATTATTATTATTACATGTCATTTAGCTGACGCTTTTATCCAAAGCGACTTACATTTTTAGAACACTCATCATTTTATGAGGGGCCATCTAGGGGTTCAGTATCTTGCCAAGGACACTTAGGCATGCAGATGGGATAGAGTGGGATTCGAACCGGCGACCTTCTTGTTGCAGAGCCCCCGCTCTATCCCCTAGGCCACGCTCTCCCCTCTCGTTATTATTACTTAACTCAACGCTGGCAGCTTGGAGGACACCAGGAACACGGGCAGAGCAACATCATCTAACCTCTTTTATTTCTAGAGTTACCTGGCATCAAGTGTATATATGTATGTATATATGTGTATATATATATATATGTATGTGTGTATATATATTCAAGTATCTTATGAAAAACTATCCTGTAAATAAACATTTCATCCCTTCTCTGCTTGGCCACATCTTTAATCCAGTTATTAGGATGATGGACAGAAACCTATGAAGAGGTTTCTTTATTAACAACAACTTGATTAAGTAGAAATATAAAATCTAAGTTTTAAAACATCTTCTAAGGAAAATGTTCATTTGATAATAAATATATATTTCTACATGCTGTTTCCATGTGAACGACGGTCGGCTGTGACCTCGAGTGAAAAAACGACCAGAGGACTTCACAATGGTTCAAAGACTCGCTGCAGTGCATTGTGGGACACAGCTGCTCATATCAGAGAGGCTCATGGGCTGGTCCATCATCTTGACACTTCTGGCATTGTGTGTGTGTGTGTTTTTGTGTGTGTAGGGGGTTGACACAGCTACACGATGATGGAGTGACCCAAGTTTGCGTAGACAGTGAATGTGTGATGCTGTATAGATGTGTGTGTGTGTGTATTCGTCTCTGTTTCCTCTCTGTGGGACCTTTACCAGTATAACCACTGACCTACCGAGGATCAGTGTTAGGAGGTGAATTGAAGTTAAGTTCAGGTTAGAGTTTGGTTTAAATCACTCGTGGCTAAGGTGCTGGTTGCAGTGTATAACAGGGAAAGCTGTGCAAACGTGTGTGTGTGAGAGAGACTTGTGTGCTTCATATTGTAGAGTGTGTGTAGATGTAGTTGTCCTCTGACTTGCTACACCCGCTCTGGATTCTGTTTTTTAAGTCGCTCGTCCTTCAGTTGTTTTTCCGGTTCAGCTCTTCTCAATAAATAACCTCATTATTTACTGAATATATATATTTATAACATTCTGACATTTAAATTTACACAATGTCTAATCTCTTTCTCACTGGATGAGTATGAGTATCAGTGTCCTGAAGGGTCCGGGTAGCGTGAGATAATGAAAATAACACACGCGTGAGTTAAACTCTGACCTGACTCTGGATTTCTGGCTTCAGTCAAAATCAACAGCGCCACTTCAGTCCAGTTCCATTGTTGAATAATTACATATTATCCTAGAGGAGGGTCGGGAGCGGCTGGTGACGCTCTGTAGGAAACAAAGCTGCTTGATGAGAAGGTCGACTCATCAGGATCAGTCACAGGTCGACTTCTCAGCTTTAAGAGGAGACAACTATTCAGTTTATCATGTTTATCTCCACGATCGACACAGTGACCTGCTGTAGTCACTACTCTCCACCCGCCCAGTGCCAGGATGTGCTATATAAAACAAACAGTGACTTTATATATTGAACAGTGAAGCTTAGTTATCCCAAAGCCCCCTAGTGCCTGGATGCATGATAGACCCTGTGTCCTTCGATATTTACAATCCATTGCACGGCCCCTGACGAAGCTAACCTGGTGGTTGAAGCTGCAGTAAGGACAGTTACCGTTGAAGATGATGAAGGTGCAGCTTTTGTGTCGGTTGTGCGTCTGTTTGTCACCTCTGTGCACCTTAATGCACGTTGTCCTTTAAAAGTAACTCAGTCATCGTTTGCTCGGTTTCACCTCCGGTACTGATAGAAACAACAAGCATATGGGAAATCAGCTTAAAGCAGCAAAATCCTCTTATAGTCATATTTTTGTTTATGCAGAAAGTAGATTTAATGAAGATGAAGATGTATCTCCAATCCATGACTTCATTACAGGCTGTGTGTGTGTGTGTGTGTGTGTGTGTGTGTGTGTGTGTGTGTTTGTGTGTGTGTGTGTGTGTGTGTGTACAATTTACAGTGGTTAATAAATATGTCTTGTTTATGATGCGGAGGAGAAATTGCCTCCATCTATCATTGTTTGAACATATAAACGCACTTGCACATAAAAAAGCATCTACTAATATACACACAGCTCCATTAAAGTGTTGAGGTCAACACACACACAGACACACACATACACAGACAGACACACACACACACAATGAAAAAGGTTTCCAATAAAGTCTCTCTATAATAAAATCCTTATTATTTACATGATAATACTCTGCTGCCCACACACACAAAGCACACACAAAAAAACACACACAAAAACACACATACACAAACACACACAAACAAAGACACACACACTTAGTATTAAAAACACAGATATGGGAGCAGCTGTGGTTTTATTTAGGTAAAAGTAACAGGGCGTAACTGGAACAGGATATAAAAAGCATAAAATAAACAACGACCCCCCCCCCCCCATCCACACAATCTCACACTGATGCATGCAGACACACTATTTCATGGACAAATGAGAACAAGCAGCTCTGCAGACCAGTCAAGTTGCAGGAAATATGATCATAATCTCCTAACGTTATGATGCCTCTGACCTTTTGATTTTTAATGTATCATCACAATATAGTTTTGTGTCTTTCAGTGTGTGGACTGTTTGTCATAGTCAATGAGTTACAGAGTTAAATCACTTTGACCTCTGACCCCAGTTTCTATCATCCTTGAGTCCCGGTGAAGAGATCTAGTGAAATCAAATCCCCTGCAGTGGTTTCTGGGATATCGCCTGGACGAATCAGACGGCTGTGAAGTCATGTGACCTTGAGCATTGATATTTGAATCCAAAAAGGACATTTGTGCTAAATTCAAACCCCTCCCTCCAGGAGTCTCTGAGATGTCTCGTTCAGCAGGAGGTGGACACACGGCAGGCGCCATAAAAAACACATGACCTGTCTGAGCAGTGACAAATATTAGTGTCTGTTTTTATGAGACGTAATAAAAAGAACACACACGAACACACACACACACACACACTTATCGCTGACAGTTTCATGGAGCTGCTCGTGCACCGTCATGTAGGAGTGTGTCTCAGCCGCTCTCCTCCTGCAAACAGGCGATAAAAGAACAACTCGTTGACACTGACCTGCAGACAAGTTGCTCTCTGTGGATTTCATCGCTCCCGGGTGTAACATGTTCATATCAGTGCGGCGCGGCAACACTTCCTGTCAAACAGCCAACGCCTGCTCAGACAAATCTCCTGCAGGTCTCACTCTGCATAAACAAATAGAGAAGGAAGGAAAACAGCAGGTTCTGAGCTGAACATGGGATAAACAAGTCTTTAAAGCCTTGGGACGTGAATTAAGACATTTGTGGAACTCTAACAATCATCTAACAATCTGTGGCTTGTTTAGGTTCTTTTGTCTCATGGTCCTGTAGGTTGTTTTAACATTGTTCCCCAATGCTCCAGCTGCTTAGGTCCCATAGGTTCATAGTGATAATGCTGTTGTTGAATATCTTTTTTAATTAGATTCACTCACGTTGGATGTATTAGATCTGTTCTGCCTCCTCGAGAGCCAGTGGCTGGAGGCCTCATGTTTTCAGGTTATTAGTACGTCCGTCATATTCCTGTGAAAACCAGTTTCTTCAAATTGGGATTCGGATAAACGTGTTTTTTTAGCCTTGTGAGCATGAAATCTGAAATCTGACTTTAAACCACTGGACTGTAATTCTGGTTATCAGTCCTGAACCAAAGTGAATGACTTGTACTTGCACTGATCCAAACCCCGGCTCTCTGACCTTTTGGTTTGCTCCCTTTTCTCCTCTGGTTTTATTTCCTGCTCTTCCTTGTCTTTTCTTTTTTCTATTCATTTCTCTTTTCCTCCTCTTCTTAATCCTCCTCTTCTGTTATTTCTCTTATCTTCTCTCCTTGTCCTCAACCTTCTTCTTCTGCTTCTTCTTCTTCTCTCCTTCACTTGTCTCCTCCCTCCAGCTTTGCTCTTTATGTCCTCTTATCTCCTTTAAAAAGACATTTCTGTGTGTGTGTGTATGTGTGTGTGTGTGGGTGTGTATTTGGGTGTGTGTGTGTGTGTGTGTGCAGCTGTTCTTAGTATTTACCAGAATTTTAATTTGGCACATAAACAGGCTTTAAACATATTGGTATAAGCAAGTGGGCATAAGCAGTTTGTTTATGTGTGTGCATGTGTATGGGTGCTTGTGTGTGGGTGCTTGTGTGTGTGTGTTTGTGTGGAGTCATGACTCTGCATCCAATTGCCTCATTAAAGTATTTAGTCAGGCCTTTATTTAAGTATTAGGCTGAGGGACTGTATAGAGCTAATCCTATTTAAACACCTCCTGTGTGTGTGTGTGGGTCTGTGTATATGTGTGTGTGTTTGTGTGTGTGTTTATTAATATACACAGTGTTTTTGAAGACTGAGTGGTGACTCAAAATATAAAGATGAAAGAAAAATGAGGACAGCAAATACTATCAATATGTTTTGTTTCAGGATTGTGGATCATTCTCAGATTTTTTTTTTTTTGAAATTCAGAAAGTTGTGTGTGTTTCGCTGAAGTTGGCGACATTTATGGTTCAAAATACTGATTGGAATTTGGTGCTGGAAGGTCAAAGGTCAAGGTCACAGGGACATCCTACTCTTCTTGCCCTTCCCTCGGACGCACGATGAACTCATTAGATCTCAAACATTTTGAAAGAAGAAGGTGCACCAGTTGATGGAGGCGTAAAGTTCATGTTGTGTTAATGAGTTGAAACTAGCTCCATGTCACATTGAGGTGGATCCTGCTGAATGCAGACGTGCTGTCGTGCATCGAGCTGCTGGAGACTCAGGAGGCGTCAGGCGGGGGGGACTCAGGCGGGGGGGGGGGGGGGGGGGTTGGGGGGGACTCGATCCGCTCGCAGCAGGTGGAGACAAGACACCGTCCTCCCCGTGTCCTGACGTCTTATCTGCAGCCTGTTCACGTCTGGAACACGCAGGTCCTTTCCCCCGTCAGGTGTCGACTCCCCGCGGCTTCACTTTGACGGGTGATTCATGAAAACATGTAAATCTGAAATGTCTCTCCTGACTGACTCGTCTCCTGCAAACAGACGTGTATCTACTGTGTGTTCTCAACGCAGTGGGTTCACTTATCGAAGATGAACGTTTGGTTTGCAAACAGAAAAACTCATGTGATCCTCATTTCACATGAATGTTACCTCAGATCAGCTGCAGCTCCCTGATCCAGAGCAGAGGAATCTGCTGCCTCTCCTGGCTGAGGGATTAAAGTCTGGATCACCAGGAGCAGGTCAAACTGTAGCTTTCATCTCTCTGTGCCGTCTGAATGCAAACAGGAAGTATGAACCACTTTTGTACACACTATAGAATCTGTGATATTCGATATTTAATTTATTCCACAGCTATTCCACAGCTAAAAAAAATTACATTAAGTCAAATAGAATCATAAATTTCGCACCAAATCCATCATGTTCATTTTGGACCGAGTTCTAAAACTAGGTCCTGCATCCTCTCCTGTATCATCCAGCGCCTGAAACAACCTGCCCACATGTGAAACCACGTTTAATTCAGATAGATCCAGATTTTAATTTGGATCTGCACCAAATTGCACTGATAGATATTAGTCCCTAAAACAAATCTGATTCCAACATCAAGATTCACGAATCTCTGCTGAGGAAATATGAGAAAATGCCAAAAAACGTCAATCTCATATCCGCCTCTTTCTCCGCAGCCCTGCCAAAACGTTCTGGTTTCTTTCTCGGCCAATATCCCGTCCCTCCAGCAAGTTCAGTGGAAATCTATTTCAAGGATTAGATGAAGGGAACAAAGGAGAGGAAGTGGTGGAGAGAGGTAAAGGTGAAGTTGTGTCTCAACCTCGTTTCTGACTTGACTGAGCATTCAGCAACCTTCACCCCAAGGGCTCTGTCCTCTCTGTCAGTGTGTGTGTGTGTGTGTGTGTGTGTGTGTGTGTGTGTGTGTGTGTGTGTGTGTGTGTGTGTGTGTGTGTGTGTGTGTGAGAGAGAGGAGGCAGCGGAAGACAAACTTCGAGGTCAAAGGAAAATCATTAAGACATCAGAGACAGGTGGAGAAAGGGAGACAGACGGAAGGTGAAGTGTGGAAAATGGAAATGTGGGAGTGACTGTTTGTTTGTCTCTGTATTGATCGTGTGGTCTGCTGTGACCTGCAGGGCGTAACCCCGCCTCTCACCCAACGTCAGCTGGGATTGACTCCATCACCCCACCCCCCCCCACCCCCCAACCGCAAAGCAGCAGGCTCAAGTTACGGATGAATGGAAACTGCCTTTTAATGCTGCAGTTGCAAGGTGGAGCTTTTATCTGCATGTTAAACACTGTGGTTGTTGTTTGTATCTTATAGAAATGCTTTAATATCTAAAAATCACTCAATTAATTTGATAGTTTTGAGGTAAAGTACTCAAATATTGTACAAAAGTACTGGATAAACTGTGTTTATATACTGAATTGTGTAATTGGTCTCTGAGCGACACACAAGCACAGCAAGAGAAAAAAACTCTTTAACTTTCTCTTCACGGGATTCGAACCTGAGACCTTGAGGCCACAGCAGTGATTCTGAAAAGCTTCCGTACGTGAACGTTTGACAGATAATTGGACTTGACAGAATTCAGATTGATTCAATAATTAATCAGACTCACGCAGGAAAGAAAATGTCAGCAGATGCACAATTATAGCCGGTGGTGATGGGACAAAATGTAAAAACTCGTGCAGTGAATACACAACACCTGGATGTGCTGCCACACACAGTGTATGTAAAGAAGTGGCCATCACACACACACACAGAGACGCACACTCCCAGTCCAGACTGTGAGTGTATCCCCGGGCTGTGGTTCCCATTAACATCCTGTATGTGCTGCAGTGTCAAGCGCCGGCAGTGCCAATCAGCTGGAATGCCAGTCTGCGGCCGCTGGCAGCAGCTCCACTTGTTCCATTCCGCTATCTCGCTGTTTTCTTTTTGCCGCCTCCTGCAGGGAGAGGGACGGAGAGAAACACACAGATAATCAGAAAGGTGGAGAGGATGAGATAAGGAGGAGGAGGAGGAGGAGGAGGAGGAGGGAGGAGGAGGTGCAGGCAGGTGAAAGACACAGAGAGTCAGAGAAATCCAGGTTTCTGGGTTTTACAGGTTTTTGGAACACGTCAAAAACTAATTTAATCTGTGTATTTTACTGTTTTACTCATTCCTAGAGGGTAACAAGCGGAATACTCTGATTTGCCTTCATCGTATGTGATGGTGCGGATCTTAAAAACCCATTTATCCCCAGATTTAAAGTAATTGTGTTGCAGCTCGACCACATGAAAGTTTAAATTCATCCAAGACTCATTGAGGATGGTTTGTTTTCTGTTGCAGCTCAGGTAAACATTGTAGCCTGGTTCAAGTTATAAATACACACTCTGTTGGTACTGTGTACTATGTTGTTAGTACTTAATATGTTGTGTACTGATATGTTTACACTGGGAATCAGAGAGAAACAGAGACAGTGCTCAAATCTTCCTGCATGCAGAGGATAGTTAAGACCTTATGGATGTTTTAAACAGAGAGAGAGAGAGAGAGAGAGAGAGAGAGAGAGAGAGAGAGAGAGAGAGAGAGAGAGAGAGAGAGAGAGAGAGAGAGAGAGAGAGAGAGAGAGAGACACACATAGCTCTACAGAGAAATAACAGTGTAAAACATTGAGCTGAAGATGTTTATTGTTGTAGGATTATAAAATTATTATGGGACAAACACAGTAAATATATATATGTATATATATATATACGATACACATGCAGGGTTATCATCGATCGATTGCACCTCAGATTCTCGCCTCTTTTGTCTCTTTTGTACGTAATTGGACAAACAAGAGGAGGACGTAACGTGAGCTGTGTGAGAACTCACAACTCACAACTCACAACTCACAACTCACAACTCACAACTCACAACTCACAACTCACAACTCACAACTCACAACTCAGTCGGATCGAGATCGGCCCAGAACTCACCGACTGCTCTGAAACAGCTGAGTAAGTAGAAAAAAGGGTTCAACATTCAAAAATGATCTAAATCGTGAAAACTGAGAAAAACGCAAACTCTGTATATTCTACAGTTCTTACTCTTCTACTGCTCGACCAATAGAGAAGCTCCCCCCCAATTAAAAACCATTTAAATGTTAATGAAGCAGGAGTTCAGTGCTCCATATTCATTATTAGCCATTATCCATAATCCAACATCCATAGAAAATAACTTCTCTGGGAATAAATATTGATGTTGTGTGTGTGTGTGTGTGTGCGTGTTTGTGTGTGTGAATTTCCCTTTATTCAGTTTTTTGACACTCAGTTTGATTAAATCTTCTCGCCATGAAGTCTAAAAAGAGAATTTGTGAAGATATGAGTCGTCATAAGTGAGCCCCCCCCCCCCCCCCCCCCCCACACACACACACACACACACTCATTCAGCTGTGCTTGTCTGCCGTTCTTTGTTTATTTGTTTGGATCCAATTAGCACAAAATCCCTCCTCAGTTTGGTGCTGTGGGTGGGGGTGGGGTGCTGGATGGGTGGGGGGGTGCTGTGTGTGTGTGTGTGTGTGTGTGAGAAACTGATGACAAAGAATATGCAGCACAAGCAATATGCTAATGACCCGACTTAATGACGAGTGCCAGGCCTGCGTGTTGGACGCGCTGTGGCGTGCAGCCGCTGCAGGGGAACAAAACCACATTATGAATAAACAGATGAACTTTCAAACAAAGCAATAAATTATGAAATCAGTCGTTAAGCTCGTCACATTCAGAGAGCTCGTCACATTCAATGGCATGATGAGTTCACGTTCATAAGTAAGTGAATTATTTATTAAGCTATTCATACCCAGAGGAATGCCCCCCCCCCCCCCCCCCCCGTCCTCGCTGAGCGTGGCAGCTCGTTGTGAAGCCGCGGCCCCGGGGAGACGGGGGCGAGCTCTGTTAATCACAGGTGATGTATTGGCACAACAGTGGGTGACTGTGCAGTGTCAGGATGGTTGATGGTCCCAATAAACGACAGAGAAACGCTCGGCAGTGGGAAAACTGGTCCAGGGGAGAGTTCCCAGTGCGCTGACGACCACACCCACTGGTGTTATCACCGCCGCAGCTCCGGCAAAAACGCTTGGCCCCTGTTTTGGGGCTCAGAGTTTGTTTTACTGCACGTTCACTGTGTGGCTCTGATAAACCGACAGCACGCCGTCTGTCCAGCAAGGGGGGGGGGGGGGGGGGGGGAGTGGAGCATTTAAATGTTAAACAAAGAGATACAAGACCTCGATCCGCTTCGTTGTCCGGAGCTGCCACCGGAATGGAACACTTCTCTCTTGGGCCACGTTTCCATCCTTGAACCGAGTTTGGTCCATTCGGTAGCTTTTACTCCTGCTGACAAAAAAACAAACAAACAAACAAACAAACAAACAAACCATTGAGAGGATGAAATCACGTCCTTGTTGCAGATGAGCAGGGGAACAAGAACAAGGAGGAAGTTACTGGAGCAAGTTGTTGTATCTGTTGTTTGCATGGCGCCATGGAGCTTTCACTATTTACCCAAATCAAGTTTGAAAGAACGGGATGTAAATTACAATTTGTACACACACACAAACAGACACACACATACACAGACACACACACCTCCTTGGTGCACACAGTCAGGGTTGAGGACCTGATGTTGGTCTTTGCAGCTGCTAACGTGATTTGTTGTTGTTTGCAGAATAAGACGGTTGCTTGATGCAAATTGGTGCAAATTGAAAAATAACCTTTTGTTGTTACTCTGCCGTTTCCGGGTCAGAACATAGAACCTGTCCACAGCTCTCAGAGGCGTTGATGTCATAGTTGTATATGGTATCAAAAGAACCTAGATGTTCTGTGTCTCTAACTGCAGCTCAAGATAAACAGATTGAAATCACAGTATCAGGAGACGCTCTGAGACTTTCAAGTTCTGTTCTGTCAGATCTGAGCTCAGTGAAGCTCCTGTGGGTTGTGGCAGAGCTCCGCCCTCCTCAGGCCCGAGCGGTCCAGATGGAGGAGGAGGCTCAGATGAGGAGATGATGAGAATGAGACGTGCTCGGCTCTCTGCTGAACATCTCAGCTGCTACAAATGAATTGGTTAGGAGGGATGAGAGGAGATGGGCAGTCAATGACAATTCACTTAGATCCACACTGATCGGTGTGTGTCTTTGTGTGTGTGTGTCTGTGTGAGAGAGAGATGAAGAGCTTCAGTGTGTGTAGGAATGGACGTCTAATTTAGATCAAATTTACACTCTAGAGCTTGTGTCTTTGTGTGTGTGTGTGTGTGTGTATATGTGTGTGTTGTGCTAACTACGAGTGAATTAAAACCTGTGTATGCCCATGTGACACACATGCTGAAGGCATCACATGGTCCACACACAGGTTCAGTGTGTGTGTGGATGCTGACTGTGTGCAAAATGAAGTTTGATTGAACGCTTCCAATCAGAGCAGTTCAGGTTCCTCATTAGTATTCAAGTGCTGCTGGATAATCCTGTCACCGCTTCATATGATGCATGACACACACACACACACACACACACACACACACACACACACACACACACACACACACACACACACTACTGCCACCACAGGAAGTTGTTTATTACTATATTGGCAGTTGTGGCTGAGGGGGTAGAGCGGTCATCCTCTAACCAGTAGGTTGCTGGTTTGCTGCCCATAGACCCACTGGTAGAAGGCTACTTAAAGACAGATCGTTTACATGTCATCTAACCATCGATGCTTCTGAGTGAAGCCGACGCCCGGTGAGATAATGAAAAATGAAATGTGGAGCAGATCAACAGCCCACGACAACAAGCTGCTTTAGATAAATTAGAGCTCAACTAGATTGAGAAGTTAAGAACCTGATCAGGTTCAAACTTCACGACTCAGCCTCCGAGGAGGAAACATCTGCTGAGGAAACAAATTCTCTCCTTTTTAAATCTGGTGAAAAATCATTTCAATCATAAAACACTACACACTAACCTTACACACATTACACTACACACTAACCTTACACACATTACACTACACACTAGCATTGCACACATTAGGCTACACACTTGACTGCTATTGATGCAAGGTGTGTAGGAGGGCTTGTTATGTTAACAGAGAAGCCTGTGGGGGGGGGGGGGGGGCGATTTTAACAGCTCAGGCTTTAATCTGCTCTGGAGGATAAATTAAACACGCCTCTCAAGACTCAAACCGACACTGTGTGTGTGTGTCTGTGTGTGTGTGTCATTGTGTGTCTGAGCCCCTGTCCCCTCTTCACTCCTTTGCATATCCTCTGTTAAGTGCTGATCCTGTAATCCGCAGCTGCAGGAAGGAAAAAACTCAAATTATAATTTAAAGAAAAATATTCAACACACAATCTAATTTAATGAAACTCTGGGGGGGGGGGGGGGGGGGGGGGGGGGACTCCTCAGAGAAAAGTGTCTGTTTTGACAAAAGGAATTAATTTGTTGAAGGCTCCAGATGCTCCAGCTCTCAGATCTGTGATTGGACGTTTCCTGCAGGAATGTTTCCCTGAACTGGGACGTACACAGACTGGGACGTATTTCAATTGACCCTGTGAACTGGGAAGAAGAGCTGGTGCTGCAGATACAGCGGTCATCAGATGCGACCCTGGAAATGTAATTCAATACAGAGCGAGGGAGCAGGAGGGCTCCATGAGAGAAGCTGGATGAAGAAGAGATAAACTCCACAACCCACTCGGCCTGCGGAGGCTCACCACGTGTTCAGGAAACAGAACGAGCTCACGTGTCTTTAAGAAGCTTGTTACGATCCACAGTTTGTTTTCTGAGACGACCTGAAGTGAGAGCGTGGAGACCAGTGAGGAGGGGAGCAGAGGAGAAGGTCAGCTGTTCTAGAGATGAAGTCTGGATGAGGAAGACGCTGCAGTCGATGGAAGAGATGATGTGGTGCCAACCAAAGTTAATCATGTGTTTGAAACTAGGGCTGGCATGTGGACAAAACGTATATATCAAAATAAATTTCATCAGATCAGTTAAAATCAATATTAATCACAATAAATGTCACATTGTTATCTGTTTTAAGTTTAAACGCAGATTTTTCACTAGCAGAGAATAAACAACTCTTTTTAAACAGCAAAACATTTTATAAATCTGAGGTTGATCCATTTGAACGTATAAATCAGGAATCGACTGTAATTAAATGGATGAATTGTACATTTTGTGCCAGTTTGGATCCGGAGAGATTCCTCTTTCCTATGAGCTATAGACACACGAGCCAATCACATGTTTGTATTTGTTATCAGTGGGAACTAAAGACACGGCTGCGTTAAGATGGACGAGTCTCCACTTCCTCCTGTGAAGGGATGAAAATGAAGCTAGAATATCCTGGATACAAATATATAGAAATTATTGTAGAAACTGCAACTGAAACATATCTCTGTTTATTAAAGTTATCTGGAACGTGAAAACCTAAAACATCGGTTTGATAAGAACTATGACAGGAAACATCCTTGTGATGCTTTGGACTTTTGGTTTGGTCCCATCCACTAACATGGAAGAGGCCTGTTTCCTTAGTGGACCGGTCCATCTTCATATAAACTCTTTAGTTGCTTCTCTTCCTGTTCAAACTCTTTATTGTGACGCTTCTCTCCCGACTTGTGGCTCTGAATCAACTGAGTCAGTCACCACAGCATTGTGTTGTGTTGTGTTGTGTTGTGTTGTGTCACAGTTTGTTCATTATGATTTGTTAACGCTGAATCTACTTCCTGTGAGACGCCTTATTGCTTTGAGCGTAAAGCACATTCGGAAGTGAGGGAGAGATATTGACACGGTCGGGTCTGGACGAGGGAGGAAACTTGGAGGAGCGAGGGAGGGTGATGGAGGGAAGAGGCTGGAGGTGGAGAAAGAGAGAGATAGAGAGAGGTAAGGCTGTAATGAAGGAGGTATTGATTTTCTATAGAGGCTCTTTAATCAGAAGCTGTTGAGGCACACCCTGAGGGAGTGTGTATGTGTGTGTGTGTGTGTGTGTGTGTGTGTGTGTGTGTGTGTGTGTGTGTGTGTGTGTGTGTGCGTGTGTGTGTGTGTGTGTGTGTGTGTGTGTGTGTGTGTGTGTGTGTGTGCGTGTGTGCGTGTGTGTGCGAGTGTGTAGGGTCAAGTCCATTCAAATTACACTTCATCTTTTTCTCTCTGTACAGTTTGAGTGTGTGTGTGTGTTTCACGCTAAATGTTTGTGTGTGCCTTTGTTATATGAAGTGTTTGTGTGTTTGTGTGTGTTTGTGTGTGTGGGCCGGCAGTGGACAGATAGATGAGGCTGCCCAGTAGATGGATGAGTGGAACAGCCACTCGTTCATCATGTGGAGAACAAGCAAGGAAGGAAATACTGTGATGAGGAGGAGGAGGGGGAGAGGAGGGAGGAAAAGAAGGGATGATGATGATGATGAGGAGGAGGATGGAGAGGAAAAGCATGGATGAGGTCGAGAAGGGAGGATTGGAGGAGAAGTGCAGAGTATAGAAAAGAGATAGAGATGAATGAAACTGAAAAGAACTTAAGGGGAAAGCTGAAATATAAAAACTGTGTAAAAAAAAAGGGTGAAACTGAAGAGAGAGGGAGAGAGGAAGGAAGGAAGGAAGAAGATGGGAAATAAGTGAAAGGTTTAAAAGAGGTGGAGGATGTGGAGGAGGGAGCACAGGGGAGAAGAGCGAAACAAAGGGGAGAGGAGATGAAAGGAAGATGAAGGAATGGATGGGGAAGAGGTGAAGAGGAGACGAGCTGAGCGTAGAAAGTTGAAAGTAGAAAACAAGATGAGGAGAGGACAGAAAACAGAAGACGAGAGAAGAAGAATAAAGTTTGAGAGTAAATTGAATACAACATGAAATCAGATCCTATTTCTGTCTTTTTCAAACCTCTAACCTTCAGGGAGAAATACACAAATCCTCTGCAGCGTCTTCAAGGACAACAAACACAATTTATCCTCCAGAGGAAACACAAATGAAGGAATCACAGGAAGGTGCAGACAGTTTGAGCTCGAGCAGGAGAGACGCCCGCCTCCAGACAACTCACGATGGAGACGGAAACCTTCTTCTGTTGAGGATCCATGAAATCGTTATTTAATTAATCGTTGATTCATCAAATCGTCCTCCGTCTAATTGACCCCCCCGAGCTGATGGCAGAGCAGAAAACAAGGAGGCATCGATCGGCCCATCGTTCTGTCCTGCTTCCAGGAACAACAGTTCATTAATGCAGTCTAAGAGAGACTCTCTGTCTCTATTACTGCCTGTTGGCCTGCATGGCAATGATTTATAGGCAACCTGTGGAGACGGCTAATGTTGCCCTGAGTGGGAATGGAGGAGTCAAGTGGAATGAGGCCAGCAGTGAGCGGTGTGCTGGTCCCAGTACAGGCCCTGGTGTCAGGAGCTGTAAAGACACACTGTAGTCAACAAACAGTCTGATTGGACACAGGCAGGAGAAGGAAGCTGCTGCCTCCCTGGAGACTGGTGCTGGCAGGTCGGACTGGTTTCTTCAATTCTCTTTATGCTGCAGAAAAAAGTTTTAAAGACAAGTTCATGGTTTTGTTTTTTGATCCTGCTTCTGATGTTTTAAAGAAACATCTGCAACAGAGGTGTGAAGAAAGATGGTTGAATATACTTCAGCCCTGAGTTTGGGAGAAGTTCCTAAAGCCAAGTTATCCACGTTGTACCATCGAGCAGAAGATAATTAATTTGTCATCGCTGCTTCAGAATCAGAATCAGAATCAGAAAGTATTTATTGCCAAGTAGGTTTACACCTACCAGGAATTTGCTCTGGTTATTGGTGCATTCAATGAACATAGAAACATAAAAGCACAATAAAAACAACACACATAAGAAAAGCAATAAAAAAAACTATATATTTACTCACTATTTATAATATTTATACAAAGTAACGTTATATCTAGACATAAACATATCTAAATAAAAATATATAAAAGATAAAAGATACAAAAAGTGAAATGCAAAATGCAAAACAGTGAACAGTGTCAGATTGCAATATATATAATATAATATAATGTGTTGATTTAACACATGCTTGAGGTGTGGGGGCGGAATAAAAGTCAGAGTCAGGTGGGGGTCTCGGGCCTTGTTGATATATACGTATATATACGTCACTTCTGTCCGTCCTGGGAGAGGGATCTCTGGGATCTCTGGGATCTCTGGGATCTGACTCTTTCTGAGGTTTCTCAGTTTCCTTCCACAGATTCTTTTGGTAGTTTTACTCTTGTTGAGGGTAAAGAACAGAATATGTCACACCTTGTTATAGGTGATATATTTGTTCATTAGCCAAACAATATCCTGTCGGTTTATCTTTTCAATCTGTGGATCAAGCGACAAGCGACTCTATAGTTTTTTCCTCGACTGATCTTGACTCACGTGTTTCTACTATAAGCCCCAGTTTGCAGGTTGTGAAATGTAAAGCAAGTCTGCCCCTTAACCACGAGGAGCACAGGGTTTATTCTAAGTGGATCACTGCCACTGCTCGGCCTCATCATCGTGTTTGTTTCTGTAAATTACATGAGGAATAACACAAATCCAAGAAGTGTCAGTCAGTGACTGCCTGCGGTGCTCAAAGTGTTCCAGGGCTTCTCTTGTGATGAAAGGCTGTAATATGTAATATGCCTCAAAACAAACCACCAAACAACGTAATGGGCCGAGAAATGAAAGGTACATTTCCAGCCAGTGGTGTTGAGGTGGATTCTTCTGTTATCACGGAGAAATAAGTGAGAAGAGAAAAGAGAGAGAGAGAGAGAGAGAGAGAGGCTCGGGGCTTCTGGTCACCGTCTCCTCATCCTCACGCCTCTTTAAGGAGAGAGGAGGATGTTTTTCACTGATCAGAGAAATCGTATTACCAAAATATGCAGATTTTCTAATTAGTATTTGTTCCGGTGATGTGCTTTAACTTGTGAGGTAAACTAATCCGGTCCACTGCTGAGAGACGGAGCCCCTGTAGCTCCCGGCCTCAAAGCCCCACATGTAAACAGCAAGTGAGACGCTCTGCTCACGTCCTCGGCTGATTCCCAATCTGTGCTGCACCCACCTGCCGATGGAAAGAAAGTCAGTGAAGCACAGACACGCCGGAGTCGAGATGTAAGATGAGTTCTGGTGGTATATAGTGGAAGGATGCGTTTACGCGATGAGAAGAAGGAAACAAACATGGATGCAATCAATATAAGAAACAAGCTTCATTCTTTCATGTGTTCTATCAAATACTTTTATCTTTTTACCGTCCACACACCTGCAGGGACCGAGGCTAGATCCTCACGTCCTGCAGACCTGCAGATAACACGTTGAAGAGGAGGTCATTACTTCGGGTTTGTGGCTAAAAGATAATTTACCTGTTTCAAATTGACTCTTGAAAACATGTGTTTAACGTTGGGACTTTATTTTTTTGATGGAAAATTTGAAATAAATACTTTTACAGCTGCAATCTAGTTGGACCTTTTTCTTATGATTTAGTTTGAATTGAATCAAACATCTAATTCACCAGTTGAGGGGCTTCAAGCATCTGGAGGCCTCCTCAGCACCTTCCAGACCGAGGGGTAGACCCAGAACCTACTGCCGGGACCAAACTCTGTCCGGCCTGGGAACGTCTCAGGAGGAGGAGGAGCTGGAGAACGTGTCTCTGTGGACAGGGACGTCTTCCTTCTTGACAGACAACTCCCTCAGAGGCCGATATCTTCTGGCAGGGTGTTTTTAACTGTTTCAGATTCTCTGTTACAGACTGAGGGAGACAGGGCTTTGGAAAGAAGGAAAGAAATACTCATGCAGCTTCCTTTAAATACTGCTTTGCCTGATTTGACGTATTTCTACTTTTATTTCATCGGGAGGTCACGGTTAAGCTTCTGTCGCAGGTTCAGTGTTTTTATTCTTTTATAACTAGTGTTGGAGTGTTTTTATACATTTTTACATTTTGAGTAAGTGCTTCATAAATGAATATACTACTATTAATATTACTATTAATTATTTCCTCCGTGAACCGATCTCAGATAAACAAAAGGCCCTGAATGAATGGACTAACAGTCGGATATGGAGTACTCAGTTGTTTAACCACACGGAGGCTGCAGCCTTCTCCAGACTTGAAATGGTTCAACACTCCAACAGGAGGGAGGGATGACGGAGGTGAAGAGGCGGGATGGAAGACGCTGCTTTTATTGACCCAAACATCTCAGGTCGCCTGAAACCTCACGGCCAAACACACTCATTGCTGAATTTATTATAACGTGTCAAAGTTGTTTGGGTTTTTCCTCGTGTGGTTTCCTCATACAAAGTCTTGATTTTTGTGTGATTTTGATATGTTTTAGTGTGTTCATTTCCTAGTGGACTTGTGTGTCTGCTGCGACGGCTGTGAGTATGTGTATGTGTGTGTGTGTGTGTGTGAGTGTGTGTGAGTGTGTGTGTGTTTGTGTGTGTGTGTGTGTGTGTGTGTGCGCCAGCCTGCAGCCTCACTCCTGTGGGCTTCCATCTTCAGCTATACTGTGAGCCAATAACCAAGTGTGTGTGTGTATGTGTGTGTGTGTGTGTGTGTGTGTGTGTGTGTGTGTGTGTGTGTGTGTGTGTGTGTGTGTGTGCGTGTGTGTGTGTGTGTGTGTGTTTGTGTGTGTGTGTGTTTATGATCAGAGTTTATCCTTTTGCCACAGCTGTTACCTCGAGCAATAATTCAACATGAATGGATCAGAGTAGAAACGAAAGCTTAAAAGAATTTCAAGTGGCAGCGGAGGGGCGCTGTGTGTCTCTGGGTGAAACCAGTTTCATGTGTGTGTCGGTATTTCACACACAAGAACATTTAGACAAAAGTTATGTTAGGTTGTATTCTATTTAAGCTGAAGGTTCTGATCTGAATTCACTGGATCTGGATAATGAAATGTTCAGACTGTATGGGGAGAGGAGGTGGACTATGGGCAGAGAAGGTCTCTGGTTCGACTACACGGAGAGACAACAAAAAGACGAACCTGGATTGATCTCTCCAAAAATCCAAGAGGATTCTCCCTACCCTGTCTAGTGCCCCTGAGCAAGGCACCTTACTCCCCCAACATCTGCTCCCTGTGCACCGTACATGGTCGCTCACTGATCTGTGTGTCCTGCACCAGATGGGTCAAAAGCAGAGGTTTAATTTCCCTACCTGCATGTGTTTGGGATAAATAAATGCATCTTAATCTTAATCTTTAAATGTATGAAACCATGATAGAGGCGGAGAGAAGAGAGAGAAGGTGGAGCAGGAGGCGTCTCGTGGTTTTAAAGGTCACGTGAACGTCTCAGCTCTGTGACATCAGTGTTATTAGCTGTGGGAATATTGACTGTAGAAGCAGAATGATTCCTCCCATCACAGAGTTTCCACCTCGTGTTGGAAGCACAGCTTGTGGCTCTAATCCCAAAGCTGCTGCTGTCTTGTCCGTTCTGTTTATTATTATGAAGTGTTTCTCGCTGCTGCTCCCCGGTGGTGGGATGACCTTCCCTCGCCTCGCTGAGGGCGGAGTCACTCCTCATCCCACAGACGGAAAACATTTTATTATGTTCTTCATGTTGTCGTCCTCTCAGAGCTTCCCCACTGTTCCACAAAGTCCTGGCAGCAACACTCTGAACTGACCTACTTCTTCAAAATGAACTCAGAATTTTGACAGGAAGAAACCCGACTCAATAAATTCTTCCATGACTTTTTATGACACTAGAGGAGATAAACTGACTCCACCGAGGATAATAAGTATTAATTGGATGTAAACAGCCTGGGGCTACATACGAGAGGGATGGTACTGTAAATATCAGACGTCCATATCAACCTAAAAGAAATGATGCTGAAGTTTAAGACTAAAGTCGTTTTCAGAAAAGACCAACGGGTAAAATCCGAAGAGTCTGAGATTAAAGCAGTTGGCAAAAATCGCAGGAAGTTAAAGACAAAAGAGAAACAAGAATTTAGATTCTAACAAAGTCTATAAGAAAATTACTCTTCACTTGATTCATAACGTCAGTAAACATTTTCCTAAGGACTTTATATCTCAGTCTCTCGGTCAGGCTCCACCCCCTTGCTTCTCCAAATATGGCCTTTTCTGGTTTCATAAAAACAAGATGGCCCTGGACAAAATGTCAAACCAATGGGCGGAGCCACGTTGTATTGACACTTTGAAACAAGTCCAAATGTTCAATAATACTATAAGTACACAAACACACTCACACTGAGGTGAATTCAAACTAACAGCCTCAGTGAGTCCAAACGAAAGCTGCTCTCAAACATCAGATCATCTTTTCTCCTTCTCGTGATGTAGGGTCCACTTAAACATCAAAGGATCCCACTTCAAACTGCTGAGCTCTAAAATATTAAACCTGGGCAGTGTGGAGCAGTGTGGAGCTGTGTGGAGCAGTGTGGAGCTGTGTGGAGCAGTGTGGAGCAGTGTGGAGCAGTGTCGAGCAGTGTGGAGCTGTGTGGAGCAGTGTGGAGCTGAGTGGAGCTGAGTGGAGCTGTGTGGAGCTGTGTGGAGCAGTGTGGAGCTGAGTGGAGCAGTGTGGAGCTGTGTGGAGCAGCGTGGAGCAGCGTGGAGCTGTGTGGAGCTGTGTGGAGCAGTGTGGAGCAGTGTGGAGCTGTGTGGAGCTGTGTGGAGCAGTGTGGAGCTGTGTGGAGCTGTGTGGAGCAGTGTGGAGCAGTGTGGAGCTGTGTGGAGCAGTGTGGAGCAGTGTGGAGCTGTGTGGAGCTGAGTGAGCAGTGTGGAGCAGTGTGGAGCAGTGTGGAGCTGTGTGGAGCAGTGTGGAGCAGTGTGGAGCAGTGTCGAGCAGTGTGGAGCTGTGTGGAGCAGTGTGGAGCTGAGTGGAGCTGAGTGGAGCTGTGTGGAGCTGTGTGGAGCAGTGTGGAGCTGAGTGGAGCAGTGTGGAGCTGTGTGGAGCAGTGTGGAGCAGTGTGGAGCTGTGTGGAGCTGTGTGGAGCAGTGTGGAGCAGTGTGGAGCTGTGTGGAGCTGTGTGGAGCGGTGTGGAGCAGTGTGGAGCAGTGTGGAGCAGTGTGGAGCTGTGTGGAGCAGTGTGGAGCTGTGTGGAGCTGTGTGGAGCTGTGTGGAGCTGTGTGGAGCGGTGTGGAGCGGTGTGGAGCGGTGTGGAGCTGAGTGGAGCAGTGTGGAGCTGTGTGGAGCTGTGTGGAGCAGTGTGGAGCTGTGTGGAGCTGTGTGGAGCTGTGTGGAGCAGTGTGGAGCAGTGTGGAGCTGTGTGGAGCAGTGTGGAGCTGTGTGGAGCAGTGTGGAGCTGTGTGGAGCAGTGTGGACCTGTGTGGAGCTGTGTGGAGCAGTGTGGAGCAGTGTGGAGCTGTGTGGAGCAGTGTGGAGCAGTGTGGAGCTGTGTGGAGCTGTGTGGAGCAGTGTGGAGCTGTGTGGAGCTGTGTGGAGCAGTGTGGAGCAGTGTGGAGCTGTGTGGAGCAGTGTGGAGCAGTGTGGACCTGTGTGGACCTGTGTGGAGCTGTGTGGAGCAGTGTGGAGCTGTGTGGAGCTGAGTGGAGCTGTGTGGAGCAGTGTGGAGCAGTGTGGAGCTGTGTGGAGCAGTGTGGAGCAGTGTGGAGCAGTGTGGAGCTGTGTGGAGCTGTGTGGAGCAGTGTGGAGCTGTGTGGAGCAGTGTGGACCTGTGTGGACCTGTGTGGAGCTGTGTGGAGCAGTGTGGAGCAGTGTGGAGCTGTGTGGAGCAGTGTGGAGCAGTGTGGAGCTGTGTGGAGCTGTGTGGAGCAGTGTGGAGCAGTGTGGAGCTGTGTGGATGTAAAGAAACACAAATTACAGCCGAACATCAATTAAACATGAGGATAGAAAAGCAACACGGAGAAAAACAACCATACAACAGGGAGCAAAGTGTTTTTACCTCCTCTTCATCTCTCCTCCGGTTGATTATTGAAATCACACCCTGTGCTCACATGTCACAGAAGCTCTGAGGATTTGTTTTATTCGTCTAATCTCACGAAGGCCGAAGTTAGTGAGGTTTTAAAATGAGTCTCATAAATCACGGACCCCCTGTCTGTGTTTTTGTCTGTTGCTTTGTCGGAGGGATTGATGCTCATTAGCTCACCAGCAGACGAGTCAGTGGACGGAGACTTCAGTTCGTACATTAATTTCCTTCATATTCGTTAATGTCTTCTGAACACGTACAGATACGGATGAAAGAGAAGAAACGGAGCAGTACCACTGGTAATCAAAGGGGGGCAGTGCAGCCAATAGTTTAAACAACATCAGAACATTTTCAACTATGGAGATGACTCTTATTGATAATTATGGTTGTGAATAGAATTCCCCGTCCACATTTCGTTATGTGTCACTATATATCATCTCGGTGCTGCCCTCTAGTGGATGTACTGCTCAACAGCCCTGCCAAAGTTAAGGATGCATGGAGTTACGTGGGTAGTGAAGGTTACAGGCTCGTTTAAAATCAACGTAAGATACGACAGTGAATGGAGGCTTCGTCCTTAATTGTTCTCGTCTTCCTACAAACGACTGGATACGGATGAATCGGACAAATAGGAGCATCGGAAATCGTAAGAGGGCAGTGTAGCCAATACTTCACACAAGCAGTCAACTGAAAGTCTGCCCTCTAGTGGATGTATTGTGTCACAACCATGGACACCTGGAAGTATGTGTATAATTATTACAGCTCTTTTTATACGTAAAGGTTTTTAATACAAAAATAACTGATGGATTTCCACAGAACTAGGTTTGAGGATGGGACTTGAGCCAAGAATGAGTTTATGAAATTTTGGGATGGACCCACATAAAGGGGGCGGATCCAGGAATTCACTTGTGAGCAGTATTTGTAATTTTCACAGATTTCCTGGGGACTTATTAATCGATCTAGATGGAACAATGTATTTTGGACCATGATATCTGTGAATGTGTGTAACTCTATGTATGAAATGTGGACTGAGTGTATTTAAATGTGGTTCCATGAGGGCGTGCTGGGCCCGGGCAGAGGGATCCGCTCCACTGACTGTCATCTAGTTCCATTTCTGTTTCCATTCCAGCACAGAGAGTTATTGTCAGTCTCTTTGTTTGTGCTGCTGCGGTTGATTGTTCATCATCATCTGTGTGATGTGTTGATTCATTCAGCGGATGTTTTACTCCTGGAACTCAATGAGCACACGTTCTGTTTGCCCTGCAGACGGAAAACAGAAGCTGTGCACGTAACTGGATTATTATATGTGTCAAAAGTGTGGATCATATTTACCATCTGCTTCTGAAACTCCCACACTCACAGTAATTCAGTTTCATTGTGAATGGAATGAGCAGCGATTTGTCACTGAAATAACTCGTTTGAATGTTTCACGTCTGAATTGAATCAACATGTCGGGAAACTGAGGGTCAGAGCAGAAGTCTGACTAATTGGACAAATTGAATTGTCGGTTGAATTTAACAGTATTTTCATTTTGATCACTCGGGTTGAAATTGGAAATAATCACCAAACATGGGACGCTTTTACTTGTTATGTCAAATCTGACAATGGAAATGAATGTTCATGTTTTGATTTTAACATCAATAATTTGAGTGAGTGAGGTGAAAATCACTATTCAGCCGTCGTGTGTGACTTCTCAGACCTCTGTGGGATGCTACCTCTGTCCTATTTGTGATGCCATTTCCAACAGCGCCTGAAGGCAGCATTTGTATAATCTGTATAATCACAACACCGTCCCCCGCGGTGTTCGCTTTAATTGCTAATCCTGCTCACAGAATCCGAGGGAGAGGTTGTGCCGGTGCAGGATATGTGCACGTCTTCAGTTTAATTAAAAACTCATGAAATTAAGCTCATTTGGGTGTAAAGCTGCTCGCTTTGTTCTCCAAGTGGGACTGAGGAATGCTAATGGATCGGATTCAGTGAACCTGGAGAGTTTGTCTGAATGCTAATCCCACAAACACACTCACGGGTAACACAACTTTCCGCTGTGGGGTCCGGCCGTCACTGATCTGTGCTGGACGGAGCATTCAAGTTTTGGTGATTTGCTCAAGGGCACAGCAGCAGCTCAGGCATGGACGCCTAGTGTCCTCCTCAAGACATTCAACCCTCCACACAACACATATGCCTTTCAAGTTGTTTAACTCATTTGGGAAATATCATTGTGTTTAGATGTGACAGCTTCGGTGTTTGTGTGTTGACAACACTCAACGTCTCACACCAGGAGACGAGTTTGTTGAACTTTATCTGAATCACATACGATACCATTCTGAGCCTTGTATTCACTGACTGCTGTGCATAAGTTTGATATTAATACTTTTGTGACAAGTGGATATTGTGTTGCATATCCTGAAATAAACACAAAACGCATCGGACACTAACTTCTGGATCAGGGGATCGACCCGTGGTGACGACTTCCTACAGAAACACACATTCTCCATGTTTTATATCATCTAACTACTACTTAACACACAACTGAGCATAAACTGAACAACTGCACATCCATTTTTGACTTATTAATTTTGTTCCATGTCCTAACCACTAACATGGATGAGGAGGGGTTTATGACCTATACTCTAGCCAGCCACCAGGGGGTGATTGAGATATTTTGGCTGTTGTGTCATCCAACTTTTGTTGTTTGGATGTTTTAGCAGAAAACCAACTAATTGTCAAATATGTAAATACTAATCCTAATACAATTTATTTCAAAACACGTTGTTGCTTGAGTTTAGTTTGAACTACACATCTCATTGTGTCTCTTCTGTGAATCCATTTTTTAACGCAGCTGAATCGGAGCTCGAAGTGAAGCTCCAGTTAAATTTACAGCCGCTGAATAAAATCATACATTTAAAACAGTTATTATAATTTCAAAACTTACTTTTCTATCAGAATTATACATGAATTGCACCGAGGAGAACATGAATACAAAGGAACTTTAAAAATAACTGTTCCACTAAACCTGTTCTTACTGAAGAGAGCCGTGATTGGCTGTTAGCCCCTGACCCGCTGACCGCCGTTGACCCCTGACCCCAGATGTGGTCTCCTTTAGGCATATCACCAGACATTCAGCTTCGACCCACAAACAAACACGAGTGTGGAGGCCTCCCCCCTGACATGTTATCTCCTGAATGTGAATCTAACGAGCAGTTAGCATTTGAATTCATGAGCAGGAGTTTACATGAAAAGCACAAAGTCAGCTCTCTGAGTCATGTAAGGACTGGAAGCGGTGTTATGCTAATGTGTGCGTGGATCATGGCCCCGTGAATCCCCCAGAGGAGGAGGCTTTTAAAGATAATGTGCGTGTGGAGCATGAGGTGGTTGTGTAGCACAGACACACAAGAAGCTGCTGCTCCTGTTTGCACTCAGGACGGATTTCTATGGATACATGCGTTTTCATGAACAACGCTTCACAATGACAACACTTCCACTCCTCTGCGTGTGAAGCGTGAGTCATTCTGACATCTTCTTCCAGCTGAGCGGCTCTGTGTGTTTCTTCTCATGCTAATGTTCGTTGTGTAATCGTGTTTGAAATCCACTCTTCAATGAGACTGGGCTCGTTTTCCCGTTTCACTCAGATCCTCTGGAATTATCACACAAATTCATTTTTAACATTCACACTTTGATGCAATAACTGCAAACACACTGACATGCATACATGGCACATAGCCCTAAGTGTCTGTGTGTGTTTGTGTGTGAGCGTGCATGCGTGTGTGTGCGCAACGATGCATAAGTTGTAAATATAAACAACTTGTTTATATGTGTGTGTGTGCATTGAACAACATGTGGGTCTTTTATTATTTATTTAAGAACTCGAAACATTCAAACTCTCTCGTACACACACACACACACACACACACACACACACACACACACACACAGACACACACACACACACACAGTCTCTCACTGTCTTTCTCTCACACACACACATTAGATTTTCTGAATCAACAATATTCCGAATGTTTGACTGAATCTCCTGAGTCCCCCAGGGTCAAGTTCAATTTGATTCATGAGAGTTGGACCAGTCAGGTTTCACTGGGAAGGTGAAAGTGTAGGAAGGACACACACACACACACACACACACACACGTTTAGAATTCAGCTGTTGCAATCGATACGCACAATGCTCCGTTTCTAAACGTTATAAGTTATGAATGAAAACCTGTTCGGCAGATAAATAAAATCCATACTGAGACTCAATGAAGCAAATCTTCATCTTCGTCATCATCACTTCACAGACTCGCTCTCAGAGGTTTGTTGATTTCTGAGCTCAAATCTCAAATGTCCCAGTCGGTGATGTTGATCTGCTGCAGCTGTCCTCCACTCTCTCTCTCTTTTAATGACTAACACGATGTTGTCTGTCCTCTTTGGTCCTTCAGATCCTCCGTCTCTCTGCGCCTCCTCCCCCCCGACACATCCCATCTCCCCCCAGGTCGCCCCCCCACCTCGTCGGTCCAGCATGTCGCTGAAGGTCCAGACCAGTAACGTGACCAACAAGAACGACCCGAAGTCCATCAACTCGCGGGTGTTCATCGGGAACCTCAACACGGCGGTGGTGAAGAAGTCGGACGTGGAGAGCATCTTCTCCAAGTACGGCCGCGTGCTGGGCTGCTCCGTGCACAAGGGCTACGCCTTCATCCAGTACGCCGGCGAGCGGCAGGCCCGGGGCGCCGTGGTCGGGGAGAACGGCCGGGTGCTGGCGGGGCAGACGCTCGGTGAGTCCCTGGTTCATCTCTCTCCTTCATCTTTGAGTCTTTGAGGAAGAGGACACGTGCAAACGAGTCGTGAGGCCGAGACGTGTCCACGCTGAAGAGATCTGGGGATAGAAGCTTCTTTGTTTTCATGCAAAGTAGTTTTGAGGTGAATTTACCTGCAGCTCCTCTGAAGGTCAATAAAAAGGAGAGTTGTCCTTTTACACAGATTTCAGCACAAATTGATGGAACAGAAAATAACACATACTTTAAATTGAAAGGACCTAAATGACTTTAACCAACTACGATATATATTAAGTTATATTCTCCCCCCCCCCCCCCCCCCCCCAGAGAGTTGAGGTCCCAGTATCTTCAGCATTCAAGTGGTTAAAATGACAAACAAGGTTTTTTTGTGTTTCCACTTAGGAACAAACGAGTGAGTAGACAACAACAAACCATTATTCCCTCAGCTCCGGCTGCTTTGTGTCTTTTGAATGTGACTTGAAGGCGACTGAGGCCCTGAAGGCTCCAGTGAACACAAGCACATCTTAAAGTTCACTCGAGCTCAGTTTGGTCCAAATCATCAGCGTTTGTCTGACAGTATGTTTCAGGAGCTTCTGTTGTAAGCTCCTGAAAATCCCAAACACCAGATCCTCACGGAATCCTTTCACAAGTCCAGAGCTTTTTATTTCAAACCTGATGCCAAATCTGTTGGTACGATTTCACAGACCAGTCTGTTTTACTGGTTTAGACACGTGAAACTGTTTTTTCTTGCTGTGCTGATGTCAAAGTCAGACAAATCATCAATCAATCAATCAACCATGAAGCCCTTCTCACCCTGACCTCCACATTTCACAGCATTATGAGGAACTCAGTCATTTCTGCATCGTTTCATAATGAGCATAATTTAGGAGCTTAATGCAAAAATGAAATCGCTGCTTGACGACTAATAGGCCTGCAATGATTCTCAAAGTCAGACAAAAATCTTTAATAGACTCTCAGTGCTGTGTGTGTGTGTGTGTGGTTGTGTTTGTGTGTGTGTGTGTGTCTGTGTGTGTGTGTGTGTGTGTGTGTGTGTGTGTGTGTGTGTGTGTGTGTGTGGTCTCGCTGTGACAACTAAGGGACCACTAAGTGATGCTCTCCGCCCCGCTGCAGCTTTTTGTGTTTCTGTGTTTGTGTGTATGTGTGTGTGTGTGTGTGTGTGTGTATATGTGTGTGGTTGTGTGTGTGTGTGTGTGTGTGTGTGTGTGCATGTGTGTGCATGTGTGCTTGATACAAGAAAATATGTGAATGAGCATAACTGAAAATGTGTGTGTATTGGGATAAAGGTTTAATTGTGCGATATCACAAAACACACACAAATGTATCTGGCATAACTGTGATTTTGTGTGTGTGTGTGTTTGTGTGTGTATGTGTGTGTGTAGTGTCGCTGTTACAGCTAAGGGATCACTAAGTGATGCTCTCCGCCCCGCTGCAGCTTTTTGTGTTTCTGTGTGTGTGTGTGTGTGTGTGTGTGTGTGTGTGTGTGTGTGTATGTGTGTGCACATGTGCTGCGTGTGTTGCCATGGGGAACATATCAATTCCGTCTTCTCTCTCTGAAGCACTCATCTCCTCGACTCTTCTCCTCCTCTCATCACAGACGACCGTGGGCTCCAGTTTAAAGTATTTACAGAGTTTATAACGTCAGACTAACCCTTGTCACCACCTCACTTCTCTGGTTTCCCAGTAAACACGACTTCAGAACCTAAAAGTGAGATGATGGTAAAACAAAAATGACCCCAATGGTTATGGATAGACTATGCGTGTGTGTGTGTGTGTGTGTGTGTGTGTAGGTGTGTGTGTGAATTTCCTCCTGTCGTGCCTGCGGGGGCGTGTCTTGCAGGTAGTCTCCTCCCACAATCCAAAGTCCTGCAGGTCCTGGTGGGGTGAAAACTGCAGCTTCCTCTGTAATGAGACTGGAACGCCGCGCAGAGCACCCACCCCCCCCCCCCCCAGTGCATTCTGGGATTGACTCCCACCCCTGATGATTTTCTCTCTGTGTGAGAACCGAGCGACAATTAACCACCAAGCAGTTAATACTGATACGAGCAGTTTCCCTGATTTGTTCTTCACGGTTTCCACCAGCCAGGTGTTGCTGAGCGCGTTATGTTCCTCAGGGAAATAAAATCTAAAATGTATTTCAGGTTGTTAATAGAAACACAAACTTTAAATTTGCAATTTAAAGCATTAAATAAATAATCAGAAAGAAATAACAATTACTCCCCGTGAAGCACAGCTGAGGAAGTCGACCTGAGAGATTTGTGTTGTCGGCTGAAGCTTCGAATTCACCACTTCAACACATATTCCATCTTTTCTACTAAATATATATATATAAAAAACGTAAAGAAAGATCATCAACTACTGACGTGTGTGTCAGCTGTGAGGTTTCAGAGGTTTACACACGTCTGTAGTTTCTGATCTTAATTCAATAAGTGGAGGGAGATTTCATTCATTCATGTCAAAGTCAAGTTTGTTGTCAATTCTTAAATGCTCTCTAATCTCCTGTATAAACATATACATTGATAGAATATATATATATATATATATATATATATATAAGTATATGCAAAAGTAGATTCACCCACAGGAGGAGAAGCAGCAGCAGCGGCAGTTTGATGGCAGCATTTACAGAAGAGAAACTAACGAGTGAAATGAGATCAAAGACAGTTCAGAGAGATTAAAGGAGATTAACATGGAGACAAAACCTCATCTCTACATTTTAACTGACTTCTATCTGAGATCATTTTTTTAAATGAATTTAATTAAATTTACAGGGTTTTGGTTTCAACTACTCATCGACTGGGATTAATTATTAATCCTTTAATTTCAATATTCTCCATATCAATCACTCATTTGATTTGTAAATGTCCACAACTAATGCAGGATAATTACACCTTTGTGTGTTCCCATTACTGTGTGTAGTTATCTAAGTGTGTGTGTGTGCGTGTGGTTTTGTGTTTGTGTGTGTGTGTGTGTGTGTGTATGTGTGTTGCATCCTCGACTCAGCTCTGTAAATAAAGCAGGAAGCAACAAATAGATTATTTTACTTTAAACCTTTGAATCCTCTTCCATTAATGTTGATTTCGTCCTCACACCAGAAACTCTTATTTATTAACACATGTCTTCATCATTTATTCACTCTGGGTCGAACTCGGTTTGTTTATAAATGTGTGGATATACATTAATGTGACGTTAACCAATGGGAACAGCCTGAGCTGCTGTTTAAAGTTCACTGTAGATGGTGTAAAATGGCTCAGCAGCGCCCCCCAGTGGAGACTATGCCATAACACACCGTCCAGCTCCGTTGGCACACATGCTCCTCATCTTGTCATAGGTTCTCTCTCTCTTCCAGGCTTTGGAATAAATATCTCTGAGTCCAGATCAGTTCAAGATTTAAGGGCTTTTAATGGAACAGGAGCTTTAAATTAAATTTAACAAAAGTTTGATTCCTCTGCTTTCTTCTCAGACGTCAACATGGCAGGAGAACCGAAGCCGACTAGACCTAAAGTCCTAAAGAGATCTGCAGCTTCTCTCTACAGGTACACGCCTCTGATATCAGATCCATCAGATCCATCAGGTCCATCAGATCCATCAGATCCATCAGATCCATCAGATTCAACCAGATCCAATCAGATCCATCAGATTCATCAGATTCAATGAGATTCATCAGACCCATCAGATCCAATCAGATCCATCAGATCCATCAGATCCATCAGATCCATCAGATCCATCAGGTCCATCAGATCCATCAGATTCATCAGGTCCATCAGGTCCATCAGATCCATCAGATTCATCAGATTCAATGAGATTCATCAGGTCCATCAGATTCATCAGATCCATCAGGTCCATCAGATCCATCAGATTCATCAGGTCCATCAGATTCATCAGGTCCATCAGATCCATCAGATTCAACCAGATCCAATCAGATCCATCAGATTCATCAGATTCAACCAGATCCAATCAGATCCATCAGATTCATCAGATTCAATGAGATTCATCAGACCCATCAGATCCAATCAGATCCATCAGATCCATCAGATCCATCAGATCCATCAGGTCCATCAGATTCATCAGATTCAATGAGATTCATCAGACCCATCAGATCCAATCAGATCCATCAGATCCATCAGATCCATCAGATCCATCAGATCCATCAGATTCAACCAGATCCAATCAGATCCATCAGATTCATCAGATTCAATGAGATTCATCAGACCCATCAGATCCAATCAGATCCATCAGATCCATCAGATCCATCAGATCCATCAGGTCCATCAGATCCATCAGATTCATCAGGTCCATCAGGTCCATCAGATTCAATGAGATTCATCAGATCCATCAGGTCCATCAGATCCATCAGATCCATCAGATTGAACCAGATCCAATCAGATCCATCACATCCAATCATATTCAATGAGATCCATCAGATCCATCAGATCCATCAGATCCACCAGATTCATCAGATCCATCAGATTCAATCAGATCCATCAGATTCATCAGATCCATCAGATTCATCAGATTCATCAGATTCAATCAGATCCATCAGATTCATCAGATCCATCAGATTCATCAGATTCATCATATTCAATCAGATCCATCAGATTCATCAGATTCATCAGATCCATCAGATCCATCAGATCCATCAGGTCCAATCAGATCCATCAGATCCATCAGATCCATCAGATTCATCAGATTCATCAGATTCTTCAGATTCAATGAGATTCATCCGATCCATCAGATCCATCAGATTCATCAGATTCATCAGATCCATCAGATCCCTCAGATCCATTAAATCCAAGCAGATCCATCAGATTCTCCACATCCATTAGATCAATCAGATCCATAAGATTCATCAGATTCATCAGATTCAATGAGATTCATCAGATTCATCCGATTCATCCAATCCATCAGATCCATCAGGTCCATCAGATCCATCAGATTCAATGATATTCATCAGATTCATCATATTCAATCAGACCCATCAGATCCATCAGATCCATCAGATTCATCAGATTCCTCAGATCCATCAGATTAATGAGATTCAATGAAATTCAATGAGATTCAATCAGATCCATCAGATCCATCAGATTGAACCAGATCCATCACATCCAATCAGATTCAATGAGATTCATCAGATCCATCAGATCCACCAGATTCATCAGATTCATCATATTCAATCAGATCCAATCAGATCCATCAGATTCAATCAGATCCATCAGATTCATCAGATCCATCAGATCCATCAGATTCATCATATTCAATCAGATCCATCAGATCCATCAGATTCATCAGATTCATCAGATCCATCAGATCCATCAGATCCATCAGATCCATTAGATCCAATCAGATCCATCAGATTCTTCAGATCCATCAGATTCATACGATTCATCCGATCCATCCGATCCATCAGATCCATCCGATCCATCCGATCCATCAGATCCATCAGATCCATCAGGTCCATCAGATTCATCAGATTCAATGAGATTCATCAGATTCATCATATTCAATCAGATCCATCAGATCCATCAGATTCCTCAGATCCATCAGATTAATGAGATTCAATGAAATTCAATGAGATTCAATCAGATCCATCAGATTCATCAGATCCATCAGATTCATCAGATTCATCAGATTCATCAGATTCATCAGATCCACATAAGATCAACAGATATGTTAAGTACAGGAACAAATGTCGATCTGAACCAGATAACTTGAGGAGATCCGACACTTTAAACCCACCGGGTCAGCACCACCCTGCTGATGGAGGAGAGCTGAAGCTGTTTCATGAACTAAAGCACCATCTTCTATTTTTAAACGTCTCCGTCCTCGTGCATCAAAGCCTCTCAGAACGTTTAGGTTGTTTCTTTTTAACGTAGAACAGAGACAGAGTATTTCTGATATGACAGAGGTAATATTATCGTGAGAAATCAGATTCTTTGGCAGTTTTTTGCTTAGATAAGGTTTTTAAAATACACACAAAATATAATCTATAAATGTAAAGATATTAATAAATTAATAAATGTACCTCAATCCCAATAAGAGGGAGAATTCCTGAAACTGAAAAAAAGGATATTTAATAAATAAAGCAGTCCTTGAATAACAAGTACTTTACTGACTAAAAAACTTTACTGTTCAAATGAACTTCAAGTTAAAGTTTCTGGCTCCTCTGATGTTTGTAGCTGGGCAGGTAGCCTCTGGATGAGACGAGTGCAGCTAAGGTGAACTGAAATTAACCTGATATCCCAGTAGATCTGTTAAAGTGGTTGATGGTTCCCTGGTGAAACTAAAGCTGGAGCCACTGGAGGGTTTGACCCATTTAACCCTGATTCCCACCCCCCAAGAATCAAAGGAGCCATCTGTCGTTACCGATGTGAGGTCCAGACGATCTGAGGGTGTGATGGGTTACAGAGACATTCTTGCACCTTATCATCGGGGGTGGGGGGGGGGGGGGGGGTCTGGACAACCACTCTCTCCCACATTCATACAGATGGTTAGTTTAGAGCGTTGAACTGTGGGAGGAAGGAGGAGAACCTGGAGGAAACCATGCAAACACTGGGAGAACATGCCAACTCCACACAGTAGGTCCCCGGCTGAACCTGGACTCAAAATCCAAACCCCTGCTACGCCCCATCCCCACACAGTTATTGTATATTCCCTTTTCCTGGGGTTTAAGAACATCTGACGTGTTCGTGTCTCCTCCGCGTTCTAAACCCTGGTCTCTTGTTTGGACCGAACATCTGAGGAACCGAGCATCTGGGATGTTTGTGCTGTGACAAGTGTCAGAACCTGTTAAACATCTCCCACTTCATCCACTCTCTGTTTAAACAGGTTTCACTTCAGATTGTCATTCATCTCCTTCTGTCTCCTAACCAGATAGGAAGTTGTTGTGGTTTCTTTGTCTATCCCACTCAGTTCAGAAGTATTGATGTTATATTTTTATAAATTTTTAATGTTTTTTATTTGTATATACTCTGCATGCAAAGCTCGACTAAGCTTTTTTCCCATGCAATGTTTTAAATGTGGATTTAATGCTTGTGTTATGAAATGCATTGTGTGTTTTGTATAGTCAATATGTCCTAATGTGCTTTTTCCCCCAGCGGCTACGAGTTTGACTACGATTACTACAGAGAAGAATTCTATGACAGGTAAGAGGAAGGATGGTTCTTGGGGTTCCTCCAGCATTTCTCCTCCTGTCAGCAGAGATGAATTCAGACTCTGAGCATTTTGATTTCGTGGCCCTGCTGTTTCCAGCGATCAGCTGAAGGTTAATCGAGTTAACCTCCCGGAGGCCGGAGGTCTGAGTGCTGCTCGGAGAACCACTGGACTCAAACACGTCTCTGCTGAGGAATAAAGAATGAATATAAAGTTCGAAGCTCTTCACGGGATCGTTGTTATGAGACGTGGAAATGAAGACGAGACAGTTTTCACCTGTGAAGAAAAACAGAGTTCATCTTCAGACAGTAACTAAACCTGGATCAGTGTTGTTTGTGTGAGAGAGAATCAGCTGATGACCAAACGTTTTGTTGATATAATAATAGTTTTAAAAGGTAATTTAGTGCAGGTCTTTATTGTTTGTGTACTAAACCAGTGGACAGGTACAATTGTTTTATATATTATATGTTAATATACTGGAGAAGAGAACTGGTTCAGTCCAAATGTAGGAAGATGGATGCTCGGCTCTTTTGGTAGATGTTGTGGAATTATCTTTGAAGTCAGGTGAAGTTGGGAGGAGCAGTAGCTGTGCAGGTGTGTGTCTGTGCACCTGCAGGAATGTTATTTATCTGAATAAATCCCAGTTGAGATCCCAGTGTTTCCATTGACGCAAGGTTTGTCAGGCTGGAGGAGAATTGATGAACTGACGGATCCAATCACAGCTTCAGTCAAAAGCCAATCTGAGAGAACCTCTCAGCTGGAGACCGGACAGATGTCCTGATGACTCATAAACAATAACTTCATAAACGATTGATTGGTGATAAATTACCCACAAACCCCAACAGCAGCCAAACAGTAACAGATCCTATTCAGCATAGTTCCAACTAAAGTATTTTTAGCAGGATTATCTGCTTTTGGCTCGTGAGGATCTGATGAAACTAATAATGAGGAACATCTGGTTTGATGTGGTTGATTTACTTGGACCTCCACAGTCCTGCCACAGTGTGGTAATCAGAACCGCTCTGACAGGAGCAGCTGAAAGTAAAAAAAAGAAAATCATCAAAGTCATCGCCGTTAAACCAAAGAGGGCAGAAAGAAATTGCTGCATTTGTCATCCTGGCATCGCCCGTGCTTCCAGCAAGTCTGGTTGTTTTGTTCTTAAAAAGCGAGCAGAGCGGAACAGGACGTTTGAGATGTCCATCTGACATGAATCAGGGACGATGCCTCTGATGAGCCCCGACGTCAGTGTCTGTCTCCAATCTGAGGACGTGATCAGCCCGAGGGGAAATAATGACAATGTCGAGCATCCTCTGCCACGGGAGCAGTTCTTCAGTATAGTAACAATACAGTTCCAGAGGTTAGTCACTGTAAGATTAAAGCTGCTTTCCACAGCGGAGTTAATACATCACTTCCTGTCTCCACCTGAGGGATTTGATGCTGTTGTGAGGGGGTCTGTGCAGAGGACCTCCTGCTGTGTTGTGCACGTGTGAAACACAAACTCTGGATTTTACCTGGAGGACGAGTCTGAAAACAGCCTGAAGGAGAAGAGTAGGAAACAGTGTTGAAGTATCTGGATTATTTGCTGCATTTGATCTTAGATAATGGACGATAACATTATCACAGAGGGGTTACAGGGAAAATACATGGAAGTCCTTGTGTTTCTTTGAGTGACAGGTCTGTGGTCAGTTAATAGGGTTGTTATGGCACATGCTTGCTCACAGAGTCGAGGCAGTGGGATGAGAATCACTGGATACACACAACTTCAAAGTCTTCCATCCTGGTTCCTCTTTCTCCCAGGGAGGGAAGATCAGTTGTGTCTCTTTAATTCCCTGATTAATGCATCACTTTCCCCCTTTGGAGGGAACAGCCAGAGAACTTAACTCGGTATTTGCTCTCTTGCACCATTGCAAAAACCAAACCACACAAAAAAAAGAGATGAATGATTTTAAATAAAATGTATAAAACAAACACATATTGCATCATATTGATAGCAGTGGGATTTAGTCCATGATGAGCTCTCTGGTCTCAGAGTCGTTCAGGACCAGATGGTTTTCTGTGCATCTCCAGGTTTTTACTTAAATTAAGAACGACAAAATGGTTCTATTTATAATATTTCACTCTTCTAAATCCCTTGTTATAATATTCTTTTATTCAAGAGCAATTCCTGATTGTACCCGAATTTGTATTTTATTTTGTGTCTTTAAGACTGAATGAATATCTTATTTTATTATTTGTAAATTCCTCAATTATTACATATTTAGACAAAATTAATAATTAATAATTGTTGGATAATTGTGAATTTAAATTAAATCATTTTTTTGAATGTTTTTTGTTTGTATTATGAATTCATTTCTCAGAATAACTTAATTTCTATTCCTTCTGTTAATTTGTTTTTCAGCTTAATTCATCCTTCGTTCTTCTTAGTTCTTAACTTTGTCGGTTACTTCTCCTCTCTCCTCCCTGTCTCTCTCTCCCTCCTGCTTCTCTCTCCCTCCTGTCTGTCTCTCCCTCCTGTCTCTCTCCCCCTCCTGTCCTCTCTCCTGTCCTCTCTCCTGTTTTCTCTCTCCCTCCTGTCCTCTCTCCTGTCTCTCTCTCCCTCATGTCCTCTCTCCTGTCTCTCTCTCCCGCCTGTCTCTCTCTCCCTCCCGTCCTCTCTCCTGTCTCTCTCTCCCTCCTGTCTCTCTCCCCCTCCTGTCCTCTCTCCTGTCCTCTCTCCTGTCTCTCTCTCCCTCCTGTCCTCTCTCCTGTCTCTCTCTCCCTCATGTCCTCTCTCCTGTCTCTCTCTCCCTCCTGTCTCTCTCTCCCTCCTGTCCTCTCTCCTGTCTCTCTCTCCCTCTTGTCCTCCCACCTGTCTGTCCTCTCTCCTGTCTCTCTCTCTCTCCTGTCTCTCTCTCCCTCCTGTCCTCCCTCCTGTCTCTCTCCCTCCTTTCCTCCCTCCTGTCTCTCTCTCTCTCCCTCCTGTCCTCTCTCCTGTCTCTCTCTCCCTCCTGTCCTCCCTCCTGTCTCTCTCTCCCGCCTGTCTCTCTCTCCCTCCTGTCCTCCCTCCTGTCTCTCTCTCCTTCCTGTCCTGTCTCCTGTCCCTCTCTCCCTTCTGTCCTCCTTCCTGTCTCGCTCTCTCTCCCTCCTGTCCTCCCTCCTGTCTCTCTCTCTCTCTCCCTCCTGTCCTCTCTCCTGTCTCTCTCTCCCTCCTGTCCTCTCTCCTGTCTCTCTCTCCCTCCTGTCTCTCTCTCCCGCCTGTCTCTCTCTCCCTCCTGTCCTCCCTCCTGTCTCTCTCTCCCTCCTGTCCTCCCTCCTGTCTCTCTCTCTCTCCCTCCTGTCCTCTCTCCTGTCTCTCTCTCCCTCCTGTCCTCTCTCCTGTCTCTCTCTCCCTCCTGTCTCTCTCTCCCGCCTGTCTCTCTCTCCCTTCTGTCCTCCCTCCTGTCTGTCTCTGCAGGTTGTTTGAGTTCCGTGGCAGGGTGTCTCCAGTTCCCCGGGTGGTGCCCGTCAAACGCCCGCGGGTGGCAGTGCCCCTGGTGCGACGAGTCAAATCCCTGCCAGTCAAACTGCTGGCGCGTAACGCCTCGGTGCTCCCCACCAGCAATGGAAACAAACAGAGATGTGAGTGTCTGCTTATTAAACATAAACAAATATTCAGATATTCTTCATCCAGCAGAGACGGTGAACCAGCAGTGGAGAGCCGCTGCCACTTGTATTCAGACTCAATCGTTTGTGTCCAAACAGCTGTGCAGCCTCTGCCAGCTCCCCCCCCCCCCCCCCCACGTCTTCACTGTGTCCCCGTAGTATAACACATATGTAATATATTCTCAATAAGGTATTCAGCCCACATTTCCTTGTGCTGTGCTTCACCTACAATTTCAAATAAAACTTGAATATATTCAAATAATAATAATATTAGTAATAATGTCAAAAAGGAATTTTTAACAATCAGATTTTAGTTTTTCTTTTTCAGTATCACTCAATATCATACTGGAGGAATACTTATGTCTTTTTAATAATAATACTTTTATAATACAATTCCTGGATCAGTCCATTTATCCCATATCTATCTATCTATCTGTCTGTCTGTCTGTCTGTCTGTCTGTCTGTCTGTCTGTCTGTCTGTCTGTCTGTCTGTCTGTCTGTCTGTCTGTCTGTCTGTCTGTCTGTCTGTCTGTCTGTCTGTCTGTCTGTCTGTCTGTCTGTCTGTCTGTCTGTCTGTCTGTCTGTCTGTCTGTCTGTCTGTCTGTCTGTCTGTCTGTCTGTCTATCTATCTATCTATCTATCTATCTATCTATCTATCTATCTATCTATCTATCTATCTATCTATCTATCTATCTATCTATTTATCTGTCTGTCTGTCTGTCTGTCTGTCTGTCTGTCTATCTATATATCGGTTGTTGCATTGAAAGTAAACTTTAGAAAACTAAGTGTCTTTCTGAATCTTCTGACTCGTCTCTCTCATGTTCTCCTCTCTTGAACCTCTAACTCTGACTCTGACTCGAACCCTTCATCTTCCCTTCAGCTCTCATGTTTTACATGTCGGTGGCAGGTTCAGGCAGCGGGTCGACTGTTGTCACTTTATTTTTGCATCCTGCTCATTAGACATTCATCCAGCATCATGTTCAGATTCCAGATGTGAGGAGCGACGCTGCTTCAGCTCTTTTCTGCTTCAGCTCTTTTCACATCTGACTTCGACCTGGACCTTTTCTTTCCAAACAGCAGCTGAGTTGTTTTTCTTTCACTTCTTGAGTTTCCCTGAACGTCCGGGCTCACAAAGCAGTTTTCATGTCACTGATCGGAGTGTGTTTCTGTGTACTCATCAAAGTTGCATCAAAAATGGATTTGAAAAGGAAAAAGTCAAACAGACACACAAGAGTTTCTACTTCTTCACACTGCTTGTTCTTCTTCAAGCTAGAGTCTAGAGAATGTCCCGAACCCAAACGCTCAGACATCTTGAGGAGCTCCAGCTCCCTTGTGTCCTCGGATCAGACACTGACCCCCACAGCTGATGTGTGGAGTGTGATGGATGTGATGTGTGTGTTCATGGTTGAGTGAGGCCTGGGATGGAAAGTGAAGAAGTGCTTCATCAGTTCAGTCCATCATCAGAGAGAGAGAGAGAGAGAGAGAGAGAGACAGTACTTCAGGTGAAGTTAAAACAGTGTGAACTTTCTTCACTTCTACCGGGTCTGGATTAAGTTGGGATTTCAGAATTCTTACTGGTGGGAATCAGACGTGATGGGAACTTTAGTGTTTTCCATTTAAAGACAAGAAGAGCTCAGAGTGCAGGGGCATCATCTTGTCTCCTGTTGCTCCCTCTGCAGGGACCATGCCGAGGTCAGAAGTCTGAGCTTAAGAGAAAATGCAGTAATTCCGGAGCTGCCTTGAATTCAGTGTGGAGGAACCCCAGTGGGATCTCAAGCTCCTGTCGACTGACAGACTCCAGGTCCTTCACTCGGTGCTCCTGCTGTTTAAACGAGCACCGAACGCTCTGATATTAGGTTTATTATTAGATCATGTGTCTCACTAATCTGTTGTCATAGTACATTTGACCAAATTGGACTCAAAGATTTGCAAAGTTTCTCTTTTCTCCTCTTGTCTCTATACGTTTAAAATGCTAAATACATACTGACAGCTTTCCTTCTTGGTTCTGGCTCCGACCTCTGTCCTGGTCTGGATCATGTCTGAGATGCTTTGGCTGCATTTCTGGGCAGTGGGAGGAAGACGAGTTGCGTCAGTAGAAACAGTCCAGAAACAATAATGTGCTTATTAATAGAATTATTTGATGTTAACATTGTTCTCAGGCTTTAGTGACACAAACCTTTATATGCATGGATAAAAACCAAAGAAAGTTATCTTCTCGAGCTGTGAGAGGATCCCAAAACAAGGTTAGTTCAACTTATCTCAGAAGAACTTGCGCAGATAGTATTTTCAAATTATATGGATTTATATAAAACTTTACAGCGATCAAATGTTCCGCCTCGCACACTGGCTTATTTCACTGACTCCCCCCAGACCACAACTCAGTGATACTGTCAGGGAGGTGCTATAAAACCTGGAGGAGAATACTCTAAGTTGTCAAACATCAATAGTTAAATACTTCCCTTGTGCCGTTTTTTCTCCTCCTCCTCTTATTATAGTTTTAACTTCAGAGAGAATCAAGTGTTACCACAAGTGTTTTATAGCATCTGACTTTTATTAGATCCTGAGGAGGAAGAAAAACGCAGCTCTGGATGCAGCATATTGCAAAATTCTGATGGAAAGGTAACCTTTTGAAATCCAGGCCAACGGGCTGGAGAAACATCTGATATTCATTAACCTCTCAGACGGGACCTGGATCTTCTCAGGCTCCGATCCCCTGTTAGTGCCATACATCCAGACTATGTGAACTGTGCAGTTATCATCAGACACTGATGCACATGCAGCCTGGCTACCTACATGTGGAAAACCTGCAGTGCACTGTTTTATATTTATTAAATTGTGGATTTACTGGTCAAATAAACACATTAAATCACAGGTAAATTAAGTGTTTACACCACAGAGTGTGTTTTTGAGGTTGGTTGAGTTCTTGTGCAGCGGGCGACCAAACTCGCTTTGAATATGAAAGAGTTTCTCTAGATGATTAACTGTAGGAGCTGATCAGTCTGGGATGGGGGGGGGGGGTTGCAGGGGATGAACCTCTACAATAGATAACTGTTTGCTTGATGCATTATTATGCAGAGCAACAATGTTATCTACCGAGTTCATGCCGAGTCCTGCCAGAGATGGTAAAATCTTTATGGATGCTTTTCTCCCAGTGCTGGCAGCGTTTTATTTCCAGAAAAATAAATTGGCAAAACATAATTCTTTAGAAAGTGTATTGTCTGCAGCAGCTTGCACATCAGCAGCCGTGGATCTTGTCAAACTCTGCATATCTGGCACTTTGAGGTTGTGGAGTTGAGTATTGAAAGATCTGACTTAGAAACCAGAGTGAGGAGGAGATAGTTTTAGTGCATCTGAAGACCAAGACAGATTTGTCTCAGCTGGGTTTGCGTATTGAGACATGTCCATTGACAGCAGAGACGTGCAGAGTAGCGAGTGAGAGACGGGAAAGAAAACAATTAGACGGGAGGAGAATCAAGAAATGGAACAAGATACAAACGGATTCACAGGGAAGTGGACAAGATAGAGAAATCAGGGCAGAAGGGAGAGAGAAGGGACGAAAACATGGGAGCAAGACGATGTAATGGAAGAAGCACAGACATCAGAGAGAGAGGGCGAGGGAGGGAGGGAGAGAGGAGTGGTGGAAGAGCATTGCGCAACATCCCCTCCCTCACTCACAGTCGGTGAAATATGGTAATAATTGTGAGTATATTGTGGTGAAACAAAAAACAACCACCAGATGTGTTGCACGACTCCAGTTGTTTTCTGCTGCTACCAATGTACTCATCACTCTGCCCCCCCCCCACCCCCCGTCTTTCTCTCTCACCTCTTTTCTGTCATTTGCTCCAGAAACTTGTGAATGCTTCATTGTTTTTTTTTATTGCAGGACAAACGATGAAAATACAACATGTCAGTGCAATACAAGATGAGTTAATTTAACTGCTAAATCAGATCAATAAATAAATAAATGAAATCAAGAAAAATTCATTGAAGCTAACAAATAGAAATATACGATATATATATATATTTATCTCATGGTTTGAAGTAACAATCATTGTTTGGATTGAAATTTCATAAAAATTATTATGAAATAAAATAAGAGTAAGGGAACTGAAAGAATCACATAATAAGACCCGAGGCTCTGATGCACTTTCTCAGGATGTGTTGGTTCAGGCGCTTGGGGAGATTGATGGATCCCAAAAGAATGAACCCTGACGTTTTGGGTTCCAAGACATTTTCTCTGGTGTTTGCTTCACATGAACAATAACCATCAGAAATGTCACTGGCAGATTCCCAAGCAAAAGACGGAACCCTCTCCATTTTTCAATTCCACCCCCCGGCTTTGGTCAGATGGTTCAGGCAGGTTGCTGGTGATGTCATGGTTTGACCCCTCAGTGACCTCAGAAAATCACATGACCAGTGTTTAAAATTCATGTCTTTCTAACTTCAGTTTCCAGCATGAGACGGAAGCTCGAGCTCAATAAAGTAACACACACTAAAATTATACACTTAAATTATTAATCAGAGCATGAACACTAACTTTTCTCATATCTGTCTGTATGTGTGTGTGTGTGTGTCTCTCTCTCTCTCCCTCCCTCTCTCTCTCTCTCTCTCTCTCTCTCTCTCCCTCCCTCCCTCTCTCTCTCTCTCTCTCTCTCTCTTCCTCCCTCTCTCTCCCTCCCTCTCTCCCTCTCTCTCTCTCTCTCTCTCTCTCCCTCCCTCTCTCTCTCTCTCTCGCTCTCTCTCCCTCCCTCTCTCTCTCTCTCTCTCTCTCTCTCTCTCTCTCTCTCTCTCCCTCTCCCTCTCCCTCCCTCTCTCTCTCTAGCAGCAGTGAGGGGTGCAGAGCTTCAGGCGATCAAGTCAGAGTTGACTCAGATTAAAACCAACATCGAAGCTTTGCTGGGCAGACTGGAGCAGATCACAGAAGACGCACACATCACCGCCGCAGGTGACTCACACTACACAGTCAAACACTGTAAACCTGTAAATGGAAACATGCTGAGAAATATGAACTGTGAGAATCGTTTGAGTAATAACTGTCACTCTCATCGTACACGCCCCGTTAGATTCACTGGGGGGGGGAATAAATCATTTTCACATCAAGAGAAACAAGCAGGAAATAACTTTTAGGATTTCACTTCCTTTGGTTTTGTCTGCATCCTTAACTGGCTTTTTTTTTTTAATGAAATAGTTAGCGAGGGATATCTTAATTTGAATAATAAATCAGGTCCCATGCATGATGAAACACCTTCTATAAATAATATCTACCAATAGAAGAAGGCTATAAATTCTTAAGTATTCGTTTCATTCAGAATTAGTTATTAAGCCGAAGAGTTGTCCTGTGTTCTCCATCAGCATTGTATAGCATTTTGTTGTTTTGTTGCATTGTGTTGTGAACATTCAAACATAAATCAGAGGTGTACAGAGATGTGATTCACAGATTATTTTCCTTGAATTTTGTTGTATAATACAATACCATAGAATTCAATTCAATTAAATTCAAACAACAGTAATCTAAACTTTAAAAGTCCACTCTGGAATCAATTCATTTCCACTTAAAATCATCTTCTTTAATTGTCGGTGGTGCTAAATATAAGAAGAAGTGAATTAAATAAAAATGATAAAAATGTTTTGGGGTTTAGTCTTCCTCGACCTCCAGCTGTAAACTCTCTCTCCAGCCGGTGAGGTTCTGATCCCATCAGCCACCGTCAGGTTCAGGGCCTTGACAAGCTGCTACTGCTGCTGCTGCCTACAGATGTGCTACCAGTCCCCAGTTTGTTGCTTTAGTGGAAGTTAAACAGTTTTCTTAGGAATGTAAATACACAATATAAATTCATGGCACACAGGAGACCCAGTACTGCTCATGTGGGAGTCTCACGGCGAGCTGCCCACTTGCCAGATGATATAATGAGGTTCTCATGGTTCTCTGCACATTAGATTCACCGACTGATCCCCTAAGCCGTGGCATTGTTTTATGAGAGCAATGCACAGACAGCGCAGTGAAGCGGTACCGCATACAATCCAACAATAAGGGAAGTCAGCAGGTTTAGCGACGGGTTATTAAACTTTATTCTGTGAGACGACTGCATTCGAACAGCTTGTGTTTCAAAGTGCTGGAGGCAGATTTGGCTTTGTGAAGGTTTGAGGAAATAAAAGGATATGAATTAGGAATAAAGTTTATTTCAGGATTCCAGGAGTTTCCCCAACTTTCACAGGCTTTGTGGTCCAGAGGTGAAAGGACGAGGCAGATCCAAAAAATAAGAACAGACCTCAATGATCAAATCTCTTACCGAGTTAATAAGCTGGGAGTTAAAGCTTAGACCAGAGTGACTGAGACAGTGATACTGACAGACTCTGCAGGAGAACGTGCAGAATCAAGACAGGAAGCTTCTGGTTTCTTTTTCTAGTTTTGGTCGCCAGCAGGTAAACAGTCCGTGTGAGGAGCAAAGGATCTGGAGCACAGTGTCTTAAACACATCAGATATCTGCTTTCATACATGGTCTTAGAAATCAAAACTACCACTGCTTGTGTGGAGAAACATTCCACTAGTAACATCTCACATTTCATAAAAATACCATGTTTGAAAGATGGAGTTTTGGTCCAGATTTCCGAAAACATTTGCCCCTTGCATCCAGAAGCTAATTCGTTATCAGGTGATGAGTTGGTCCATGTTATTAAACCAATGGGCAATATCCAAATTATTGTTATATTTGTAAAACAACATTTCTCTAGTTAAAGGCGTATGTAAAATACATATTCTGCACCTTTTATTCAATGCATTATTTTCATTCTTATGCCTTTAGATATTGTCATGCTCTCGTCTGTCTCACCCTGACTCTGCTGCTGTAACAAGTCTGATGTTTGGTGGTTTTGTGTTTGTCTGTTCCTTCTGATCCAGAACTGAGGAAGGCAGACGAGTGTAAAAATGAGGAGGCGTGGCAGGAAGGGGAGGAGTCGAGCTCAGAGCTGGATGACGAAGAGGAGGAGCAAAGACAGAACAGCGAAGCTGAGGAGGAGGAGGAGGAGGAGGAAGAAGATGAGGAAGAGGAGGAGGGAGAGCACACACCACACGACACCCAAGACCACATGGTGCGTATTACACCTGTACCAGTCTGAGTGTCACTGAGTGTCCTCACATTGATCCAACAGAGGACTTAAGGCTTAATGCTCATTTATATTTCCCTTTTATTTCCACTTAATTAGTCAACTGAGGCCTTTCTATATATGAGTGTATGAACTGGGTTCATGAAGGAAGTAGTCATAGCATGTATGGCAGCACAAAATCCCTTTAATCCCTTTTTTTTATTCACGTTATTTCAACTTTTGTCTCATATCAGCTTTGAGTAGATTTCTGTCGCGTAATTGCTGATTATGCGATTGGTTATTAATTATTGTATGATCTGTTGATTTGATCCCTTTTGTTCTTCACAGCCTGTAACTGCTGCACATTTCAAAGATGCCCCATGTGTGTATTATATATTATTAAATGTTGTACTGACGGTGTGTGGTGAGTCCACCAATCGTTTCATAAAAGGAGATCAGAATAGTTTATCAAATCATCAGGGGGATTTCTGAGGGATGGCTCCCTGGTGTAATTTTCAGATCATCAAATTTCCCAGCGTAATTGGCTGGAAGATATTTTATTTACCTTTATGGAAAATCAAATATTGTTTTGTCTTATGTCTTATTTTATCTGTGAGGTTAAGCAGGAGTTGTTGTTCAGAACAGGTCAGAAAGTCACCGGCAACAGTCGACTTGATGAATTCTCTCTGATGCTAAGTAATATAATGATGAATTCTCTCTGATGCTAAGTAATATAATGCTTTTTAGATTCAGGGCTTAATTTCTTATGCAACCTTCCCCCTCTTAATACCTAGTGATGCTCCCGTGTATTCGATGCTGAGTTTCTTGTGTGTGAGCTGCTCGTGGCAATGAAAGGGTTTCGACAAGCTCAGCTTCTTTAATTCACAGAGGTGTGGGGGGGGGCTCAATACTGATCCCCTCAAAAAGACGATGAGCAGAGGGGACGTCCTCAAGTGAGGGAGAGAACAGACCCGGGTGTACACAGACTTTATCTTATTGGTATTCACTGGATTGGTTAAACAGGGTTCTTCATCATATAAATCCTTAAAATTCAAATAATTGTGATTCTTTATATCAAATCCTGAGTCGTATAACTAATGCCCTTTAAGATATACAAAATGTTAAATTTTGATAAAGGTGAGTGTGGAAATATGTGTGGAAATGTTTTACTTCTGTGAGAATAAGATGTTATTTCAATGAATATTACTTTCTTTAAAATGTTAACTGTAAAAACATTTTAAAAAGTTCTTCTTCTAAACCTGTTATGAAAACATGATGAATTCCAGCCTCCTGTTGAGTGATGGTGTGTCAGAAGTGGACGTGATCCTGATCTGAGGACAGTTTCACTGACGCTGTGTTGTTTTGTTCAGGAAAACAGTCGCCTATCATCAGAGAGGGAATCCCTTCACCCGTGAGACGTGAGTGTTTCTCTGTGGACTCAGTTCAGTCCGGGTCTATCACATGTATTCACATTCACAGCTTTCAAAGGACCAGTGGACTTAAATCAGCCTCCACTTCTTATTCCTGACCACTTTTAGATGTTGTGTGTTTGAAAAGCAACAAAGTAAAGACACATACTGTTGAACCAGGGATCTATTGCTGCTGCACCTTCACACTCACACTTTCAAACCAAGTGGCAGAGATAAGGAAGGGACACATGGTGCTGTCACTTTCCCACTCATAGTTACCCTGCTCGTCAAGGAATTGAACCAACAACCTAACACCAGCCTGCCTGGTTGTTCATTTCCATAAGGTCATTAACTTTTCAATTGAGTTGCCCTCTTGTTGTTTTACAGTAAATATTTCTGCAACAGGTTTGAACTCTCCCGTGTCTCTGTTGGATTTCTGCAGCTTCCTGTAGCTTCCCTCCAAAGTAAAAACAACAGGCAGGTTATGTGACTTGTAGAATCTAAACCTCCTGTAAGTGTGAGTGAAAATGGCTGTTTGCCTTTATACGTCAGTTATCTGATTGTGATCCCGTCCAGGATGTTCTCCTCCTCCTTCTCCTGTTCCCCAGTGTCAGCTGGGATTGACTGTAGCCTCCCAGTGACCCTCAGAGGATCAGCAGCAAAGCTAATGAATCAATGAATATCCTGAAACAAATTATCTCCATGTGATGTCTGAAAATAATCAAATAAAAGCAAAATAACAGAACTCTGTCACGGCCCAAGTGTGTAAACAAAGTCAGAATCCATCGCAAATTGGCGGAGCATTTGACCAGCGTGGAAGTGTTTTTTAAAAGACAGGAGGAAATTGGCAATTTGTGCAGGCCCGGGGCAGAAGGTTATAGAAATACACACACACAGGGACACACACTCACACATATATATATATATATATATATGCCTCAGTAAGTTTAAAGCCGATGGCTGGAAAACAAACGCAGCTTCACATAAAGTGATATACATCTGGTTTTGATTGAATTCAGATCTTTATGATTTTTAGGGCAGGAACATGCCGTGTGCTCTCCACACTGTGCGAGTCTGTGCTCACCCGCACGTCTTCTTACATTTCCATTCACTCTCAGAACTTTGAGCGTCTTCATTTATACTTTAAACTGTTCTAATCACTAATATTGAGTTTGGCAGATGCATGTTTCTTCTCTGGATTGAATGAATTCTGTGGCAACGACCACAGAGAAAGTTAAATTTAATTCCTGGTTCTGCACCAAAAGGACATTAAGACTTTCTCGAACCCGTCCACCAAGTTTTGTGGAAATCTGTTCATTTGGTTTTGCATTGATTCTGAAAACCAACAGACAGACAAAGTACGAGTCTCCATGGGGAGGTAATTATCATTGGTTCGGCTGTAGTACATATACTGTGAATGTGTTTGTCGATGACACACAAAACACATTGTATGAACTATATTAATATTTCCCTATACATAAAATGTACTGTTGCTTCTCTGGAGAACATCGTTCTATCTTTAAACATCTTTGACATTCTTACATCTGGATCTGACTCCGTCTAATTCCATGATATTGGCAGGAAACCTGTCGAGCAAACAAACCCTGACAAAACCTGAAACTCAGGCACAGATATTTATTTTTTGTAATAGATGCCGCCCACTTGTGCTGATTGTGTACACAGATATCCAGCGCGGGGGGGGGGGGGGGGACAGTGCAATATCCAAGACGTTATAGTAGAATCTCAGTGTCCGACCGTCTTAGGTTCGTCTTGGGTAAACAAAGAAGCAATTGCTTTGGCAGGAGTTTCGGACGAGTGAAGAGAGAACACCTCGACCTTTGAGTGGCTGCACAACATCCCACCACCATTCTGCTCGTGAGCTTGGTCGCTCCACAGAATTAGATCAGAAAAAACGTTCTAATTACGGAGTCGTCCTGCTGCTTTCACAGAACATGACTAATGCCTTATTAACCTTATTAATGGTAACACTGAGTCTAGTTGTTTGCCAGGTATTTACAACGATCGGCTTTTGTGACACTCATTTCTTAGTGATCTTTAAAATGTGGTTCTGGTTTCAGTGTGGTCTAAATGAAGCTTGTACAGTACGTGACGGAGCAGAAGAATGAGATGTGACCAACAACAGATGAATCGGATCCTCGTTGTTTCATTTCCATTCTTTCTAAATTCACCACATTATAATAGATTGTGTCCTCCATGGAGGGATGGATAGCAGTAACGAGGAATTGGATGTCCCATTATGTACTATGTTATTATATTCTATGTTAAATGTTGACGTCATACGACTTGTGGCTTTAGAGGAGAACACAACCTCCTGTCACAGTTTCGTAGCATGTGCAGAGTCGTACTACGATATTATGTCTAATAATAAAAAGCTCTACTCTTATATAATACTTGAATTACACAGAGACCAAACAGTCGGAGCCTCATTTCAGACACGTTTTGTCCTTTTGGAAAACTGAAGTCCACCCTCCCTCAGCCCTCACCTTCCTCCTCTTGGTGACTCGTCGACCCTGAACACTGGACTCGATGATCAAATCCCCGCTGAGCCGACCGGCGGCTTTTGATTCGAGGTCTTTCCAGATAAAATAAAACGGCCCCGCGGCAGTTTGTGAATTGAGAGATTATGTGCAGGGAACAAATATAACGTGAAGGCTCGATTCGATGTCACGGCTGGATTCTCAGATAATACCAAGAACTGCACAGTTTAACTTTTTTTCTTTTGTCAAAGAATGTTTGAAAACTGAACCTTTATAGAAATATAACGCGTCTTTGTTCAGGTCTAGATTTTTGGTTTATTTTATTTACATGAAATCAAACGTGTTTTTACCACTGAAGCCAGTTTGGTTTGTGTCCAAATAGACTTTAGTGTCTGGATGCAACTGGATTAAATGGGTTGAAATAGTGATCAAGCAGCACTTGCCCTTCCTTCAACATAGCCACTTTGGCGCCCTTGAGCAAGGCATTAGATGCAAATGCTAGTTCAGACCAGGGCAGCCTTCAGTGATCAAGGCATTCCTGTAAAAGAGAAGCTGCCACGCAAGGAATTTACACAGAATAGATCAAATATAAAATATATTTTGACTGTACTGCATAGAGTCGCCTTCAAAGACTTACACAACACATACATGTCTGTGGTTTGAATCCCGGTTCCTCCTGTGTGGAGTTAGCATGTTCTCCTGGAGCTTCGTGTTGAAACATCACTTTGAAACATAAATACTTTAATGGTTTACACCATGGATGTAAAGTTCTGGATACGGATTGTAAATGAAGGTACTTTAAAAGGACCCCCACCAGTGTTTTTTCTCTTTATAGAAGCACTAACAGGGGTGTTACAGAAATAATTAACCTTACTATAGCATTTATCTGTTGGCCGTAAAGTCTGCACTATGTGTCACAGATAGCACGAGTCAGGGTCAAAGGTTAAAAGCCTGTTTGAATGTCTTCTGAATTGAGAGAAACCGGAGCTTTACGAGGGTTAAACCAAAAGGGAAGAGACGGGGCACGGTCGTAATGAAAATCAGATGGCGATGCTTTAGTCCAAAGTGCTGTGTGAAATATCAACGTTAGCTTGAGTGCAGGTCAACCCGTCCCACTGGCGCTAAGCTCGTCAGGCCAATGACAAACTGAAATCCGTGTGAAAACTCAAGCTGAAGGGTTAAATTGATTTGTAACGGTGGCCCTGACGGTCAAATCACTTCAACATAAACATTTCAGAAAAATATTTAAAACTCATTCATAGGTCGAATTGACACCACTGTGTGTAGAGGTGAAGTTACTGAACATTATTCCTACGATTTCTACGTCTTTGTTTCATTTTTCATGCTGAATGTGTGAAGGCTTAAAGGAATAGTTCACCCAATAAATGAAACTATCCCTTCAATGTCATTTCTGTTTCAGATAGAGAGGCCTGTGGAGGACGAGTCAGACAGAAGGAGAGAGAGAGAGGGAGAGAGAGAGAGAGAGAGAGAGATGGATGACAACACAGGAACGCCATCAAACAGCAGGGAGCTCGACCGACACACTCACCCTCACTCACTTTCTCCTACACACATACTTGTCTTACTTCAGTTGTGAGGACTGTCACTGACAAATTACATTCCCAGCCCCTTTACCCTCAAACACGCCTTTGATGTTTGTGAGGACCTGCCAACATGTCCTCACAATGTCAACCATCATAAACACACACACACACAGCAACACGCACGCACTCAAACACACACACACACACGTTAAAACTCCAGCAGAGACAGACTTCACACTTTACCAGAGCAACAGGAAGATACTAAAACAGCAGGGTATTGACAGAACACGTCGTAAAGTGATGAGTTACACATACTAACACCCGTGTGCGCACACACACACACATACACAAGGAAAAACCGAAAGTGAAGGAGACACTCGGAGCCACGGGGAGACAGTAAAACAGCAGGCTGCTGCCAACACGCATCTTAATCTGAGCAGGTTTAAGCCACAAACACGGGATCATCATCTGCTGCTTCAACGTAGAGCAACACAACTGAACACACAACGTGCTGAGGCACAGCTGGTTCTCCATCACAAAACCTGGTTGAGGCAAATTCTTTTTGGATTAAAATCTAGAAGAAATTTCCTCATCTGTGTAAAAACAAAATATATATATAAAACGTTCAGCTCCAAAGTTTAACCACAAACCCAATCTGTGATAATATTGAATAAGTTTCAAGATCTAATGCAGCTTATTAAACCACATATACAGTTCAAAATAGATTGTAATTGATTAATTATCTGATATATTTATCAAACAATAATCACATTGTAAGATCGTTAACACTATTATAGAGTCATGGCCCCAAAATGGCTTTGTTAAAAATGAGGAATGGGTCATAATGTTTTTTAGAACTATGGCTAATTGCTTTGACATGTGGTGATAAGAGCTGATAAATCAAAGTTTGATGTGATGATGTTATAACAACGTCTCAAAGTGCTGAACAAGAAGAAGTTAAACCAACAGAATTAAAAACCAACAGGACACTGGCCCCATTAGAGATGAAGCAGTAAAACATGACTGATTGATGTCTAGGTGTTTTGACCTGTGCCTTAGCCATGCACCAGGGGGCGACCAGGGTTATTGTGGCTCCACTTTAGCGAGATCAGATTTTAACTGATTCATAAACAGCCTGTTTAAGAGTTGAATCAAGTTTGTGTCCTGATGCATAAAGAAATATCAATTTGGTCTTTTCCCCGTCATAATAATATCCAGTTTGCAGATGAGCAGCCTCGGTCCCTCAAACACACATTATAATGTAAATATAGACTTATTAGCAGTAGAGGTAAATATGGATCACGGGATTCCTCAGTTGACACTTATTCAAAGAGGAGATAAAATCGTTTTGTTGCTGCTGATGAAGTTAAACTGTCTCTGAACCTTTTGTCCCCCCCCCCTCTGTCTGTTTCATCCTTCCTTTATTCACCTGCTTCCATCTCTTTCTGACCGCTTTTCTTTATTCCCAACATCTGTTTATCTTGTCCACGTCTTTCCGCCTGTTTCCCTCTCACTTTATTTATTTCTCACTCCATTGTCCAACTTTCCTTTCTCACTTCACATTAGACTTTTATTACATCCGTCACTTTCCTCTCGGGCTTTTCTTGGTCGTCTTTGGTTTCTTCTTTGGGCCAAACACTGCTATTTCCTCGTTCTGGGTTTATTCTTCAACTCTCGTCTCGTTTTCATACAGATCTTGATTTCGTTTGTTTTCTCTTTCTATTCTTTTCTGTGTGAGAGATTGGGAAAGCACAATGATTTAAAGGGATAATATGTAAGTTCTCTGAATTAAACTACTGGACGTATGATATAAATCGTGCTGAATTCTATTTTTACATTTATACAATTACATTTTTACTTTCTAGTTTAGAGCCAAATGTTGCTGATACACTTTTTTAGATCTTGGTCATATTCAGACATGATTCAGGATTTCAGTCATCAACTATTTTAAATTATGAGAGTCACAATCGGAGTAAATGTTCAAGTCCTTTAAGACGTCTTGTATCCACCAAACAATGTTGAAGAAATACTGATTGTTTACACAAATTTGCTTTGTCCAGTGATTTAATTAATGAATTTAATCCATTTATTTTGAGATCAGGAAAACCTCTGTGAATAATTCAGCTCCCCATTAAAAACTTCCCATGATTCTACGTTTCCTCACGATGTCATCGAGGTCTTTGTGTTGTTAATGTTTCAAATGAGAGAACCAGCTGCAGAATATGACGTATTACGGATTTAGGTTTGATCTGAAAACATAAATGTTCTCACCTCAAGTCTTACGAACATTTTCTCAAAACAAATACATTTATTAAATGCGACATTGAAAACAAACTTGAACCCAAAGTCTGAGCTGATTCTCCCACTGCCTTGTTTTGCCTTCTCTTGCTTTAGTTTTACTCGTCATTGTCAGCAGGTTTGTTTAAGAACTTCACCTTCACACAGGCTACACTGTAATTTGTACTGTTGCTTGTATATACTTGTTATAATTTCCTGAATCATCAGCCAGTACAGCATCATTTTATGTAAATGTGATCTACAGCCTGGAACTTTTTTTTTTACCACGAAATGATCAGATCTCCAGCTTTGAATTTTCAACGATTCTTTTCTTTTCAATCAGTGACTCTTGATTTATAAAATAATGAATCTTCAGGGTGAAATGTTGTGTCTCTCTCTTTCCTCTCTTCCTCCTGTTTCTCGACATCTTTTCACTTCTTCTCCCCATTTTCTCCTCTTGTTCCCGTCCACTTGCTACATGCTGATGTTCTGAAAAGGCTCTGCTGTTATTTCAACGACCTCCTTTACGATGAAGGTGATGAAGGTGATGATGCCGACTCCTCTGTCTGCACCGAGGCCTTTACAACACATGTAAATAATCCAAATAAAAAGAGGTGGAAGCTGTGACCGTTGTCTGAGGACTTTTGTTATCACAGATCAAACTGAGAACGTTTATATTTACATCTTTCATGAATAAAAAAACTAGTGGTTTGTCTGAATACGTGAATTATTTCATTATTTTTCATTTACTACTTACGACAAACCTCGGTCCTCGATGTGCTCACAGAAAATCTATATCAGAGGCCGATCCATGTGGATTTCTTGGGGCCAATGAAATGAAACAGATTCAAATACCAATATCTCTATTAACTTTTATTATTGTTAATAATCATATAATAAATGGGTTCTACTCCTTCACATTTCCCTGGCTTTACCTTTTCCAAAAATAATTAAAAAGCAGATCATTGCTTACTAAGTAGCACTGCCGTCAGAAATCTGGATTCAGACTGAGTGAACGTGTCATATTGTTATTCTAAGCAAAGATCTTTCGCCTGAACATCAAATCGTGGATTGAGCGTGAGTGATTCCAAGAGGCAGAGACCTCTCAAACTCTTTGCAGGAACTGGGTCCAAAGCACAATCAGTTCGGAACCAAGTGGCCACGATCAATATGAGTTCATATCCCTAAGAGACAGAAAAGCTCCGTCCTCACATACACACTTCGCTTAATTCTGCCAAATTAAAATGTATTCCATGTATTGGTCCGAGAGGACGAGTAGCGGTTCTCCTTCTCCGGAGTGGGAAGCGTTGCCTGCGTCTTGCTGATGAATCCAAGTTGTGAGATTTATGAGAGCGACGGGTGAATGTAACAGGAAAGATTGATCCTGCAGTGTATCAAACAGACGGTGAAACACGGTGGTGGGAAGATTCAAGTCTGAGGCTGTTATTCCTTCTCTGGAGTCGGACACCTGCACCACATTGACCGCACCTCCACCCTGAGGAGTAGGACTCCATTTTTCATATACATGCTGTACGCTCTGGTTTGCATCTTCGAGGAGAATGATTCATACGGCAGCGAGATAATGATCCCAAACTCACCTCAAAGCTTTGCGATAACTGTTTGAAGACCAAAGAGGACTGAGGAGGTCTGACCATGGACTCTCCTCCACGCTGACCTGACCTCAGCCCCATTAAACATCAATGAGGCACTTGGAGACGAGGACCCAAAATACTTGGAACACTGTCAGAAAATACTGATATAACTCAGGTCGTTGGGTTTTCACCAAACTTCCGGAGACCACCCTGTGTTCAAGGGCCAATTATTCATAAACTCGTCTTTTATACCAGATCAAATAATGTCGGATTGTATTTGTGCAGCTCACATTCACAGATCACAGTTTCGCAACGACCAACCAGATAAAATGTGTTTACTGAAAACATCTTCTCCCTTTTAACGACTATCCTGTAAAAGCTGACCTGAATGGTCACAGTGGCAAACAGCTAATCACGACCCACAGTTAAATTTTATTATCTAGTGACCTCTAGAGGCTGCGTGAGACAGCGTCAAGCGTGTTTACTTTTATGGTGCAAAGCTCTAAAGAGTCATAGTCATAATGAGCAGTGGAGAAGTTTTATATCGGAACCAAATCCAAGCAAACATGTCCCTTAAAATGTGTCTATATATACATATATATATATGAGCCTAAAAAGTAATCGATTTAATTTAATAATAATATACAGATAAATGATGCAAAAGTGGCAAGAAAGTTTGTGATCAAATTGAAAAAAAGAATTTTGAGTTAAATTTTACCCAAAATAACGAAGCGTCAGTATTTCCAACACAAAAGTATAAGTATACATAATATGTGTATAAATGTATGTGTGTGTGCGTATATATATATATTTGCTACAGTAATTCTTTTGAACTTGCGAACATCTGTGGTACGCTCAGCCGCTAACTGTTTGCACCTGCTGCTCCTCGCTGCGAACGTGTGACTCACTCCAACTTCCACCAGCGCTGACATCAGATAAACCTGAAATACAACAAAGATGTCAAGGTCGTGGTCGGACGAGTGCAAGCGATGTTGTACATATACTTCAGAATGTTAGTACAAATTCAGGTACCACACAGATCAAAGGGGGACAAATCATGGGCTGGAGACATGATGGGACACTGGGACAGACCAAGAAGTACCTGGTTGGTAAAATAACGAGCTTCTCGTTTATCAGAAAATGCAACTTCTACAAACTCTGAATGTTTTTATTCATCCTAGTCCAGCGTGGACAATTTGTGCCAGGTGCTCAGTTGCCTGCAGCAGATAGAACCTGGAATTCGGCCTCAGTGAACTGATGGTCAGTGAAGATGTTACAGGGCTCATGATTTTTATGATGTTCTGCTGCGGTCGTTTCTTTTCTTCACGCCAAAGACATTTCATCTGTGTTTGTACAAGAAGATGCATCGATTCGATATGTTTGAATAACCCTGATAAACCTTTAGAACTGTTGTGCTGTGGCAGAGGAGAAGAAGGAAACCGGGTTCACCAGCTTCACAGCACAACAGGAAAATGAAAAGATAAATAAAATTCCAGGTGTTGACGAGAATTTTAATCTACGTCCTCCATGTTGTTCCCTCAGATTTGATATCTTCTATTTTTTAGATTAGATTAGATTTCTTTATTTATCCACACAATGGGGAAAATTTTGCTGATTGTGCAGAACATGAAATTAAGGCTTTATGCATAAACTTTTACACTTTATCACCTTCACTAAGTTCTTATGATTATTTCACCCACTTCAGGCTATCAAGCTATCTCTGCATCTCCTGGGACAGAGGAACCATCCCAGTGTGTTTTCTCCTCCACAGGTTTCAAGCGCTTTCATACCTTGGATATTCAACGTCTGTTTTCACATTCATGAAACTGCTAATACTTTATTGGCTACTATTATATTTGTATATTTAAAATGTAATTCAACCCAAATTCCCAGCTTTTCAAAATAAAAAGCTCTGTACTCCAGGTCCATACGAAGCATTGTTGCAAAAAAAAAAAAAATGTTGTGCTTTTACTTTGAAGACAAATTGCCAAACAGAAAGTGATTCTGTGAATGTTGCTGCCATGACGGCGGTCTGTACCCATCATATAGTGATTTAGTCAAATAAAAAAAACTTAATATTTTCTTAATGTTTAATGTTCAATGTCACAGACAGTTGTCCATTGTAAATAGTAGATTTTGATCTTATTAACTCACGATAGTTTATCAACATATCTGCTTTAGACGCCATTTAAAATCGAGGCCGAGTCTGAACTCGTAACCTCGACACCTGTGCACAGTTAACAATCGATCTAGTGAGTGTTAGTCCTCCTGACACTATTCTCCAAGAGATTTCTTTTATCTCTCATCTGTATGCGATCTTTGCAAATGTACTTGAAACTGGCAAACACATGGATTTCATATCTTGAACACATTTCGGGGATTCATTTTTCATTTCTCTTTACCTCTGGCTGCTGGATCCCTTGTCAAGCTGAAAGTCAAAACTCAGCTTCAAAGTCGTGCGCTGTATCATTTTGGGAGTGTGATGCTTCATCCGGCATAAATCTACCGTTTGGATTTCGCTATGTTCAGAGCAGGTTCAGTGATCGACATGTTTTCCCACTTATCTCTACAGGTTTCTACCCACATGTAACTCCGGAGTGGAGGGGTGTTTTGGAATCGATGTATGTGTCTGAAGAAGTTCAGAACTGGACAAAAAACACATGAGTTACAGCTTCAAAATATCTCCTTGTTGGTATCCGACCCATAAGTGCTCTGTCCTTACTACAGTGTATTTAATACTAATGGCTTCAATCAATCAATCAATCAATCAAATTTTATTTGTAAAGCCCATATTCACAAATTACAATTCGTCTCATAGGGCTTTAACAGGGTGTGACATCCTCTGTCCTTAACCCTCAGCAAGAGTAAGGAAAAACTACTAAAAAATTTTTTAACAGGGTAAAAATATGTAGAAACCTCAGAGAGAGCCACATGTGAGGGATCCCTCTCCCAGGACGGACAGAAGTGCAATAGATGCCACGTGTAGGAGTACATCATCCAGATTAAAGTTTTTAGCGGCATTGATGAGGGTAAACATCCCGAAGGACAACCCCAACATGAACACATACGTCTTTAAACTGAGCCTTCGTTTGGCTTTAACACAGACTTCAGTCTCAAAGTGCTCCGACCGCATCTTGCACTGACGCTATCGCATTGAAATCTGTCCACAGACAAACAAGCACCTGACAAACTGATAACATGTGAATGAAATAAGTTATAAAGTTTTTGAAGCATCACTACAATTAGTTTTTTGTTCTTTTTATCTCATTTCTCATCTGACCTGAGTTTATACACTCACAAAATGATCCTGAAAGACAGTTGGACAACCTGAGTATATCAGAACAACGTCTGTAATCATGACCATGGTTCGGTTTGTCTTCAGCCTCAAAACACTTTTTGGTCATAGATCGGACTTTTGAACCATCACAGGAAGTTACTAAACAATAAAAGACAAAGCAGATGAAGTGGATCGTGGATTGCTGCAGCCATCGTACAATATAATGGCGGTGGTGACACTATAACGATATTAGAGTGGCAACGGAATTAACCAAATTAAGCGGTTCAGTCATTTTCTCCATTCAAACACGAAGACGACAAGAAACCCAACTGACAACACGAACAACACAGGCTGAGTCAGTATTAAGTACATTAAGAACATTAGAGCCCATGTTAATGACGACAGGATGTACAAATGTTCTGAAAGTGGAAACAATGGAACAAAGACTTGAAGCTTCGTTCAGACTTTCAGGTTTAACAACGTGAAAAGTGAAAATTAAGATTTCCTAATTTAAAAGCTCAGTTGGTAACTTCCATAAAAATGTGTTTGTTTTATATTTGCTAGTACAAGAGACAGAAAATCTCATGATTGCATAATAACAGCATCATTTACATTTGTAAAGTCTGCATTAAATAATATAAATAACAGTTTTCACGGTATATTGTGCAGAAATCGTACATCATATGTATATCATATATATATATATATTGTTCTGAAATTATATATATATATATATATATAACACCGCTTCCAATCAAACCCCTGTGACTTCTATGAAGAGGTGGAGATCAGGCTCACCTGCAGCCGACACGGTGCTTTGGTACGACGGCTCTGACGTGGACCAGGTGTCCCATGTCCTCCTGTAACAAACTGTCCGTGGGCTGCATGACGAAACCATCCATTGTCTTCTTCCTCTGCATCTGGAGGTTCAACATCCCATAAGTCAGTGCAGATCCCTCTTTCCAGACACAGGACTCCCGCTCCATGCTGAGTGTATGTTCCCCCCGGAGTATTCACATGACACATTTGATGAAGTGATTTTTTTTTTTTTGCCCTTTCATGCTGAGGGTCACAACACTGGCAGTCAGAAATAAACGGGCAGCAATTACTTTAATGACAAGGGGAACAGATTGTTATCGAAACAAGTCTTTTCCTTACGATATCGTCCTCAGTTGTCGGGCTGACACGTCCTTTGATCTGTCTTCAACAGCATCCGCCCCTTGCCTCTCTTCTATGGCTCCCGCCGTCTGACGGGGCCCCGGCTGCTCGTAGGAACAGCTGTTGGGGGAAAATTCCTCCAGTTAGTCCGTCTGGAAACTTTAACCACATGACAAGTATAAATTAAAGTGTCAATCATCTACAGCAAAACTATAAGAGCAGACTAAATTACCTCTTGTCCGGGCTTACCATCCATCTGACTGTAGCAGCTAACGTGCTTGACAAAGATACCAGAGTAAACAGGTCAATACGATGCTAACCTCACTGTAACAATGAGGAAAGAAGCTAAATCTTAATCATGGAGTTGAGCTGGTGTATCGAGGACGAACCCATCTGACCAATCCCAACGTCTGTCTCAGCCGTCAATCAGGACATTTCACTAACTAGCTAACCTGAACAAACATCATAAAGATAAGATCTGAACCTAAAATGTTTGAAATAACCTTTGAGGGAATAATAACTTGATGTGAACTTTGATTGTAATTTAATTTGGTCCGTGTCCTGTTTGCTAACATGGAGGAGGCAGGGGATTATGAGGTATACTGCACCCAGCCCACCAGGGGCAATCAAGATGATTTGGCTTTGTTTTAGTCCCCTTTTATATACAGTCGTTGTTCTGTATGTTCAGCAAAACAAGCTTCACGTGTGTTTCCCCTCCGGTTTGGGTATTTGATATACCTGGCTCTTCGGCTGCCATGGTTGCTTGCGTGCACGTGCATAACAGCCTCCTAGGCGTTTAAGAAGTTCGGAAGCCCAACCGAAGAAGACATCAAGGAGAAGAAACACCTGGACGTTGTGCTCTTTCAAAAGAATCCACTTACCAGCGATACCTTTCCTCAAACTGAATCGATCATATTCAGCCTTCGAGTCAGCTGCACCTGTTTCACACTTCATCCATCAGGCCAACACCATTAGCATCAACACTCTGTCCTCAACGAACATGTTGTAACAGTGATAGGGAGGAAAATGGAGGTTATAGGTATTCTAACCCCCCCCCCCAAAAAAGTTAATAACGTTGCTGTTCCTCACAGACAGGTACTAAGCCAACGTGTCTCTATGGTAACTTATCCCTCAAGATGTTAAATTATACATTCCCAACATTTATGGCGCTTTAAAATATACCTTGCTGGGTGTGGACCTTCATTCTTCAGTTTAGTCCAAACCACGCACCAGATCTTAGCCCCAGGAGGTATCAGATCAAACTGAACCATGGTTTGTTTTCATTGCAGTGTGATAGTTTGCACTTCAAGGCCTATCACAGGAGGATGAGTCAGCATTAAACAACAGAAGAAGAACAAGAAGAGGCAGCAGGATTGCTTTTGTAGTTGAAAAACAATAACAAAGGAAGTGAAGTGGATGATTCATTTTATCCAATCACAAAGAAGCACAACTTTTTTCTTCTATATGCACTCGATTCAAAAAAATTGCTAATAAAATAAGTAGTCTACAAACCAATCAGTGTCGAGTATCAGTGTACGCAGCCCACGTAGGTGATGACGACAGGAAGCACATATGTCGAACCAGAACTGACCAGATCAAATGGAAACAGCGGAACAAACACATGAAGTTTGGTTCAGACTCTGCTGATGATCATGTTATTCAGTTTTCAGGAACAACTTACTCTGTGATGCTCTCAGATCCTTCTCTGCTCCAACAAACAGCCTCTCGGCCTGAGTTCAGAACATCCATTAAAAACCCCTGATGCTTTCCTCACCCGGACATGTCTGGTCCTTCTGGTGTCCTGCTGCCAGGACTCATCACTGCCAGCTCCTGTTTTCTCTCAGAGAGAACAAGAATTGAAAACATCAGTATTTTCTCACACATCCATTACAGAGAAATGTTTTCAGACCTCAGATGGGATGAAGAGCTCAGCCTCTCATGAAACCAGCCTATATTACGGTTCAAAACAATCAGATCGAGTATGATGGGATGGAAAATCTCTGGGCATCATATCACTGGGCTGCTTTTATTGAGCGGAGCAGATGTTGAACTCCCAGAGAGGGTGTTAGTGTCCACTCTCGGATTTCTGTTGATTCACTCACTGACAAGTCCAGAGCTCAGATGTGTAAAGGCTGTCATACAGTTTATTGTTGGCGACAATAAACATGTCAAACATCTTTCAAATCTGAAATCACTGACCCATTTTCTTAATCTCTTCCTTTCTAGGGTTTTTCCATCAGACTTGAAAAACCACCACTGTGACAGAACATCCTGTGAGTCTCCTGCAGCAGCTCTGTGGATTATGCATCAGGGCGACCCACTGTGACTTGTCTTGACACACCCATTATTATGAAGGCTTACAGAGAACAACAGCAGCAGGGGGTTGACACATGTCAAACGCAACAACTGCTTTAGTTTGTGTTTTCTGACAACGCTGCACGATAGTGGCACGTACGTTTCATCGTGACCCATGTGGTTTGATTCCAACAACAAAGCTGAGTCTGGAGAGCTGCTCTTTTTCAGAGGAGGATAAATTAACCAAATGTGCAGCAAAAAAAAAAAAAAAAACAGTTACTCGTCAACGTCTTTTTTGGAATGAAATTAAAAGTTTTGGGGAAAAGTACAATTGAGCGCTTTGCCAGACTTCCTGTCCCTTGGCCTAAGAAGTTTTCCGCTTATGCGTCTTTTTCTTTTCAGCAGCGTGCCAAAGATTGCTACTCATTACTGCCCCCTAAAGCTGCAGGGATGAAAAGTTGTCTGTTTCTTTGTGCTCTACTATGTACAAAGTCAGGGAAACATGAGAATCCCCCTTCTCTGCTGGGCAATGGCATTGTTCCCCTTAAGTCGGGTTGGAATATTTGAAATCAAACGAAAAACTTTAGCGTTGGAAATGAGACTCACCAGAGACAAGTCCTGGTATTGGCCCAGAGACAGCAGTTCATCAAACCGGCCACTAGTTGGCCCCAGGGAGCATTACATTACATGTCATTTGGCTGATGCTTTGGTCCAAAGCGACTTACAATTAGTACACTCAACATTTATGAGGGGCCATTTAGGGGTTCAGTATCTTGCCAAGGACACTTCGGCATGCAGATGGGTGAGAGTGGGGTTTCAACCCTCTTGTTGGAGAGCCATCACTCTAACCACTAGGCCACACCGCCCCATGGTGTAGAATTAATTTAGCTTTTCGCATGAACACGGTTTACATCTTCTCAGTATGCAGTTATGTTATTTCATCAGGCGGCCTCTAGTGGCTGGAGTAATTTATGACAGGAGCAAATAAGGAAGTTGAGGAAGCAGGTAGTATTGGATTGAAGTTCAGATGGTTTCGTTCTCTGTCTATAAACCATCATCTGTTTCTTTTATCAATGACTTTTCTGTAACATGCTCAACAGGATGATTATGGCTTGAGAAGTGGTTTTATTGGCTGGAGGTCTCTGCTGTGTGTCAAATTGAAAAGGAAACAGTGGCCGAGCGTACACAATCTTATTTTTATTGAAGAGTAAGAGTAACAGATATGAATAAAAGCATCTACAAAATGGCAGACCCAGAGGTGATGTGGTGAGATCTGCTTTCTGTCAGTGCTTCAGCATCTCATCCTCACATCCGTCTGTCGTCCAGCTGTCGGCAGTAATCCTTCTTCCTCCCTCCCACCTCCGACCATAGCAGGGGCCTCATTCAGAAAACAATGTGCATCCATACCCAAATGTATTTGTGCACGGAAAACCAAAAACATGCCGTGCACTGAGAAATAGTCCGATTTTTCCACCTGTGCATGTTGCCACCTGCAGGCAATGTTCCCCTTATAAATCAGTCTACCTGGGAATCTGTGCATGTGGGTCAGTCACAAGAGGTCAATGCAAAGAAGTTTATTAATGTTGATGCACAGAAATTAGCCTGTTGATCAACAGGTGCTGTTTATGGTCGATCGTGACCATTAACGAAATGGAGACCAACAAAAGGAAGTTGTGATTTCTGATTGTGCGAGTTGTCAATGGTTTAATCACATTGATTTGTACATTTAAACAATCCATATTTATATATATGTGTGTGTGTGTGTGTGTGTGTGTACACATGTCTCCAGTTTTCGAAGTCAAAGGAAAAATTCCTCTGACAAATTTATAATAATCACATGTTTACAAATGTGAAACCTCTGCCCAAGGGTGAACGGAACCAAAGATCAGAAACTCCAGGACAGACCTGAACCAAGCAAGATGATGTTGAGCAGGAGCCGTCATAAATAATGACCTGGCTCCCTGTAGTTGTTCCTTGGAAATCGGCTCATGGGAATTGGATTTTATCATCGTTATTTATGGCAAACAGCACTTGTTTTCATTTGATGTGACAGATGTTGGACGAATATGTTCGGGCCCACCCTGCTTTCAGTTGTACTCGCGCTTAACGTGCTGTAACATAATTTCAAGCTTTTAAAATGTTAAAATTTAAAACGTTAAAATTAAACACTAAGTTGACACAGAACTGCCGGGGTAAAACTACTGTTAATGAAGAACAAATATTCACTTTTCCCTCCGGTTTGGTCACCACCATCTAAAGACCTTTATCTACTGTGTTCTTCTTTCTAAACCAGTTCATCACTGATGGTGCAGAGAAAGTTGTTGACATAATATCTGCCATGAAAATCACCTACACAGTCGATATATAGTTAAATCAATAATGAGCTAAACAGTTTTACAGTTGTGTTAATTGTTGATGGATCATTTTACATCAACGACATGTTCATTAAGGTCTTGAAGACATTTAATGTTAATCCACAATAATGTTACTAAAAATTACAAATGAAAGATTAATTTACCCTGATTGATAAAACAATATAGCCCAAAAATATTGAATAGCAGCATCTTATCGTTAACTTCTATATATATATATCAAAAGTTTAATTAAAATCGGATTGCAACAGTTTCCTCCACAAAACATTTGACTTTGTGAAATCGCCTTTTTGCAGTTTGACAGACTTCACAAAGTTTTACCGGCTCCGACAAGTAGAAAAAGAATTGATCGTTTTACTGGTAAGATATAAATGATGGAGACGTTGAACACAATGTTTTTCTTTCGATATCAATATCCTTGTTATTCTCAGTCAGTCCGATCACAGCAGGATTAGTCTTATCCCCCATTACAGGCACCAGTTAAAAACCTTAACCAGGCCTGAGTCAATGGGTGTCCAGACTGCTGATGTGAACTGTCTGTTTTCAGAGATGCATCTGATTATAAAGGTCTACAGAGCATTACTTGGCACAGGTACAAGGACAGTACAGGATGAAGATTCCCTTCTCCCAGATCATCTGAGTAAATTCTATTTCAGGTAAGATTGGAGGTCAGATGAATCACTGAGAGCAGCAGACTGATCTCTGTCCTCCGGGCTAAAGCTCTGCAGACAAAACAACAGGAAGGCTGCAGGACCATGTGTCTGTGTTCTCTTCCAGGTGCTGAGCCAACCAGCTCTGCTCTGTGTTCAGATGTGGGCTCTTGGGCGAAGCGAGGGTCCTGCCTGTTTTAAAGCACGTAAACAGCAGGCGCATTGTGTAGCTGCATGCAGAAAGTAACACTTTAAATCAAACAATTTCAGTGCTAACAAGTGTATTAGCTCTTCAGACGTATTACAGTACATATCTCTGTATAATAAAAACAGTTTAAGTTATTTTCTAGGTATATTCAACTATTTATGTGATTAGTTTCGTCCGTTGAAAGGCAGATTCAAATCATTGACAAATTGGTTCTTTACTATGTGCCTCCACTCTTTCCCTCAAAACGGAGCATTTAATAAATTTACACTGGATCAAATGTTCCGTTATTTACACAGTGCAGTTTATTTTTGATTGATTCTCACACACACTGTGCAGCCACTAGAAATACTAAGGCAACACCTGTGTGTTAATCCACCTCTGAAAATAATCCCCAACAAATACACAATTTTCCTCTTGCTTGAGAAGCAAATAATTCAAGTGCCTGGCAAGATTGGAAATCTAACTTGTTTTTAAAGAGTTCTGTCTGAAGTCACGACCCACAGCCGATTCGAGGGAAGTCAGACACATGAGACAAGCTTTGTTAAAATAAACGTGGGCTAAAAAAGACAAAAAACATTGAAAACATAGTAAAGGACTTTATTCTTACAAAGGTTTATAAAATGTCTGATACTCACAAAAAAAAGTTATTGTACGTTCATCTTTTTCTGTGTAAAAAATAAAGCAATATACAAAATGGTTTGAGCATAAACTCTATCTATGCATGCTAAAAGCTCAAAGTAAAATAGAGACTTGTTTAAAAACCTTTTATTGAGGAGTTTGATTGCAGTGCTACAGAAGTCACACCCTGTCGGAGTCTTCGGGAACGTTCACTGTGCTGCAGGCCTCTGTGATAAAGTGCTCTCATGCAGTGGACTTCAGGCAGACTTACACATCATGGACCAAACCCAGAAGTGAGTCCCCTCACTTCACGTAGCCTGCTGCAGCATGAAGTTCTGCCCTGTGAGCCCGGAGCCGGGTCGGCTGCACGTGGCCCCTCAGCAGCGGGGGTTGCCCATTCGACAGACACACACAGTTCTGAAGAGCCGACAATGGCAGAAGGCACAGAAGTCACAGCACACGTTGCCGGAGGATTTGCAGCTTCCCCACAAGGGAACGCAGTTCGCCGGGGGGCGCGGCCGCCTCGCCATTTTTTTCTGACGGAAAGGAAGAGAAACAAAACATGTGGTGAAACTTTGGAAGCGGTTGGTGTTCGTGCTACATCATCAAACTACAGATGAAGATATTTCAAATGAGGTTCAATGTTGTTTAACTCAGTCCTCATTAAACTTTCTAAGGAAGTGAAATGACCTGAAAGTATCTTGTACCTCTTCTTCACCTAAATACATTGGTAAACTTGGGGTTCACAAAATTAAAAACACTAACTTTACTTAACAAATGTATTTAAATCCAGAATGGTCGAACAATCCCCTTAAATCCAATAATGATGCACCAAGAAAAAAAGGTCTATGTTCACCATTTTCATTTCTTTTTGGTTTTATACAAGATCTGTTTTGGTTTCTCCTTGGGCTGAGTAGCTGATGGTTAACTGTGTGGCCTGTGTGTAACTGAAAACAATGTTTTCGAGGGATCTTTGATTCTGTTCGGACGGGACAGGAAGCCTCACATGAATTGTAGGTCCACACACCGTTGAGTTTGTCATTGTGCTTTATCCTCCACGTGTCGTAAGTTAAAAATAGTTTTTTTATGATCAAGGTCACAGAGGAGAGGACTTAAGTTTTTTCTGTTTTTTTTTTTACTTTTCGACCCAGCTCCTTTTGATTCTTCTTATTATTTTTGACACCCGTTCCCACTTCATCAGTCACATTAACCTCCTCTCCCCTCGCCTGCACATCGTTCCATGATCAACTTTGGACTTTAAGCTTCCTCGTGAGTTTGTGTTTCATTTTCCTGAACTTATTCTTAAGTTCTTCCATGTGTTTTGCTGCCTGACGATTAATTTCCTGCTTGAATATCAGTTCTTTTTTTACATCCCTTTGCACGGAAGCCTCTGCCCTGAGAGACTGTCCCTGTCTTCATCACCCATGCACAACAATATTCACACAACGAAAACAAAAGATTGTGAAAGAACAAGAAATAAGATTTGACCATGAGATAAATTTTTCTTCGACTTTGGAAACAGTATGTGTGGTAAAATAATCTCAACTCAACAGGTGGGCTTTCATTTGGGATCTCAGTTAAACAGACCTTTTGAATTGTGGTCATTTTGTAACACATGTGGATTTACTTTACAAATGATAAAATATTGATGCATCCTTTTTACAACAAACACAATCACATGCTGTCAAGGTTTATTGTGTGCTCACCTTCTTTTGCTTCTGTTTCTTTGCTCTCTTGCTCTTGACTGATTTGGGTAACTCTGAAAGAGAACATTAGAAAATGTAAATACTGAGCACTACATATATGTATATATATATATATATATATATATATAAAGTTATAAAGATGGACGACTCCTCTACACCTCCCCCCACTGTCGAGAAAAAAGCCAAAGTATTTCAGATACAAAAGCTGCCATCTTGGACATTTGGAGCCAGATTCTGTGCTGTAGCAATTGGGGGGGGGGCCGTTAATGCATGATCGACCAATCATGAGTCAGTCAATTAAAGTCAGTAAGTAAAACTAATCTTTCTGGAAAAGTGATCAAACATCAGTGTGATAAGAACGATTGAGAAACTATCCTTGACAAAAATCAGTTTGCTGTGTAAAGTGACTTTGAGTTGTGTCCGTGTCCCACCGGCTAACATGGAGGAGACAGGGTGTTTACAGTTAAATTAATAGAGTTTGGCAGAAAATAAAATGAAACTTACCCATGATTACGACAGGGGGTGAGGCGATGTCGAGGCTTTGGGACACGATGTTCGACACAACCACCTTATTGGTGGAGAGTCTCTCGTCAGCGATCATGTGGGCAGAGCCCAGGAAGGACTCTGTGGTGGCGAGGACAAAACAGCCGAGCAGCAGGAAGGAGTGCATCTTTCCCTGGAGCAGAAAAAGGAACAATACAAACTTTCATTTTAGCAAATAGGACGCTCAATTGATTCTGGTACAGAGATGTGTCGTGAACGTCTTGTGTCAGGACCGTGTGAGATGAGTCTCTGCTCGCTCGCCCTCAGCATCGCCTCAACTGTTTGTGTGCTCTGACTTTTTGGAAGCCGGCTTCAGTAACAGTTTAGAGAAACAGACTCCTGTTGCTTTTTCAATCGTTCCAATATGTGTTGCCATCCACAAAATCCCACATAATAAATACCAGGTGGTTCTTTGTTAAGAGAAATAACCAGTCTCCGATGTTTCTTTGCGAATTTAACACAACGCTTCTCGATTGTCATTGCAAATAATCACGTTCTCCTGTTCCCTGACAGTTGTGCGATGCTGCTGCTGCTGCCTCGCCTCAGGCTTCATCAGAGGTTCTTCCTTCTCAGCTCGTGATGGTGTCGGCCGGTCTCAACGAGCATTGAAATAAACTCTGATGTTTGAACGCAGCTGCTGAGCATTGGCAGCGAAAAGGTAGAACAAAATATTTTCTGGTTTGGCTTTCTCCTACTGGCAATAAATGATACGTTCAATCCACTCTTTGTGTCACAGGTTTATTCCATTACAACTGTAACATCCAATCTGATTTCACACTTTCCCGGCGCCACACAGCAGCAGCGACCTTTCGTTGCCTTTGTTGTATTCTTAGAAACCAAAGCGGGAGGTGGGCAGACGTTTAGCTCACAGATCAGCAGATGGTATGATCATGTGTTCAATAACAAAAGAGCACGAGTTACGATAACTACCTCTTTAAAAGTTCTTCAGTTTTAATTGCTCCCAGATGGTCCTTTGATCCACCACAGTGGATTCTCTTAAAGAAGAGATTTAAGGCCTAAATATTTTATTTATCAAACAGCCCTTTTCATCCCCTGATGGAGCTCTGCTGGTTCCAGGGATGATGCTTCTGCTGTTGGACCCACACACGATGGAAGTCTTAAGCTTCTGTTAAAGGTCCAGTGTGTACGATTTAAGGGGACATATGATGTTCTCATCTGTCTGTAATTACCTGAAACTAGGAATTACTGTGTTTGTATTTTCTTATAATAAGTCCTCATCTACTGTATATAGGAAGTGGGTCCTCTCCCACTAAAGCAGCCATGTGTACCACCAGACTAACAATGGACCAATCACACATTGGTAAATAAAGATGGACAAAGATGATACCTGCCCAAAAGTAAAGCCACATATCTTGATTGACCCCTGGTGGCTAGTATAGGTCATTAACCCATCCTCCATACAATCCATATGATGAATGGTTTGCCTGGATTAGCTCCGTCACTGATCGCTACGAGCAGATTGTCTCCAAATGACGTCTTTGGAGAAATGTGATTTATTTTCAGCATATCCATAAAAAAGCTTTTATCATGTGATGTCTATTGCTATTATCTTTATTTTTATTATTATCTGTGTTATTATTATTGGTTGTAAAAAAAAGGTCTTGACGAATAAGGTTAGACCACCGCAAACCAGCACAATTATACAATAAGATAAAGGTTTGACAAAATGTTAGCTTGGAAAACATGAGTAAAATCCCAAAAAAACTCTAACCACACAAACAGAAAAACAAAATACCAGATAAATGTTCGTAAACCAAACTTAATCCAAAACCAGCCTGAGGAGGATTATGTTTAAAGTTTGGCAAACTGCTCTCAGCTCCTTAGGGAGACTCTAAAATAAAAGCTGCCTCATCACATCTAAAATCTAACACAATAAAGCAACTCGTCCTGGTTCAAACTCTGAGAAAGTTGACTTTAAGTACAAGTCATTATAGAAACTGGCGGCCGATGGTGAGGGCTTTAAACCCGGTTCTGTGTGTTCTCTCTTTCTGCCGCCGCAGACCTCTGGATCGCTGCAGCTCACTTTTGGATCGATGGAGAGTTTTTCATTAGCAGAGTCTGCTCAATGTAAAATCATGAATCCTTTTTTCCTTTACTCAAATGTCAGTGTGTTTTTTAAAGTGATAAAAAGCAGATTTGGAAACAACCGTGTGACCAATTTTTCTCCCTTGGCTTTAGAACCTATGTAAAAAAACCTCTGAGATCTGAATTTTGAGACGTCCACACACCTGCGTTCGACCACCGCTGCCACTCGTGTGTTTACTTGCTCTGTCGACATTAATGCAGATATTAAATCAAACATTTAACTGTTTTTGAGCCTCAAACGTGATTTAAAACTGAGACTTTTTAAAGGCCTTCCAAATTTCAACATGCACCAGAAACAACAACAACAATGTGTCTGTAAACCGACCTTCGGATTAACTTTTTCTCCATTTGGATCCAGAAAACCTCACAAAATGTGTAATCATCACGAGACACCGTCACATACAGTTGTGTGTCATCAGCATAACGTCATTTTGGTTTGATGTGTACAGGAGTTCAGAAAGATGAGGAAGCCCACAGGTTATTCTGGAGGCGACATTATCACTGATTTTAACTCAACTCTCTGCCAGACAGAAAAGAAAGTATAAACAGATTCCCGACAGCCCAATGCGATTCCTCTTACGCCGTTTAAAAAAACATTTAAAAAGCTGTTTTGGCTTCTTCATGGATGAGTGAGTACTTCTACAATGTCTGCCTCGGTGCTACGATTAGCCTGAGAACCAAGATGAAACGTGTCCAACTTATTGTTTGAGTTGTGGTTTCACAAGTGAAGTCTTAAACGTTGTGGGGGACATGCCTCGCTGCATCCAATGATTAACTCTCAACTCCCGGGTCATTTACTGCACGTCAATCGCCAACCCCCCCCCCCGTCTCCCTCAGCGAGCTCCATTGAATAAAGGCTTCTGATATATAGTCAAAGCTGCATGTAGATGGTTTCAGTTTTTTGCTACTTCAGTGATTCAGCGTCAACCAGGCGATGAACATCTGAACATCAGCTTCTCTCTGTTTATTCAAGTGTTTGTCAGCGTAATAGAGTTTGATACTGGACAAGCAGGAGAAGTGAGACAGCTGCTCTGGTGTGGGACGGAGCTAATGAGGTGATGGATGCTGGTAAAAGCCCCCCTGGGGTTTTTATGTTAGACTTCATGATGAATTGTATTTACAAGGAAGAATCATTGGAACCTGAGCAGAGAAAATAGAACAATGACTCTAGTTACTTTTAGAAATCCTGCCATCGGTCCCCTTATGACACCACAGTTAAATTCACTATAAATGTGAAAGGGTCAATAATTCTGAGAGTTTTGTGGTTAGAAAAATCTGAAATATTTTGTTTAAACATTTCATTCAAAAATGTTGTGTGTATTATTGTGTTATCAATTTAATTAAAGTCCTATTTTTTCTTAAGTGTCCATCTGGAGATAAATAATAAAATATCTAAATATAAAAAATAGAAATGCAAAGATAAAAAGAAGAAAGGAAGTAAAAAAATGCACATTCATGTCAACAAAGCACATCATACACACGCTTCAATACACATCCATCAATATATAATGTGTTTTTAAATGACCCAACTGGAAGGAGAAGGACTAATCTGGTTTATGGAAATATGAGCTGGGAAACTTGAGGAGTAGTAGAGTTTTCTTTTTTTCTACTTGTTCTACAGAAAAATTCCCAAATTTGACATCAACGCCTGTGAGAGATTAATGGAACTCAACCCAAAAAACTGGAGCGGCTGAAAGTTCAAGGTTATTACAATCGAAAGAATAAAATGTTCCCAGGTTCAATGTCTCAACCCTTTTAAAGTTTCAGGGAACATCGGAGCTGCAGGATTCAGGAGGAAACATTTGGTCTGATGATAATATTCATACAAGGGTAAAGCACTGGGGTTAACATGATAAAATTGATCTAAAAAATAAAAAAACTTCTGGATAAAAGAACGGAAATCAATTGAGGCACCACACGATCAATACTGCAGGGGGTGCCACAGCTTGCTGTAGCCGTGGCGGGGGGGGGGGGGGGGTGGATCAGCACATCCGTGTCCAAAGGGACGCAGGTGTTTCGAGCCATCCGTCAAATGTGTGAAGAAAATGAGACACTGTGGAAAATTTAACATCCATGAACCCGGGCGGCTCGGGTGTAGTTCATCTTTTCTACAAACAGGAGGATCACTCCCAACAGGGATCAGAACCCTCCGTGTGCGGGGGGTGGGGGGGGGTGAGTGGTGCCATGTGTGCGAGCTGAGAAAGTCCAAGAGGAGCTGCTCATCTCACGACCTAGTTTGCTCACAGATGGGCGAGAGGCGAAGGTCAAATTTCCCCGAGTGTGTAAACATACCCGCCTCCTCCTGAACAACCCAGCGTGTCTGAATTAATGTCTCTAAAAACCATGACGAGACAGCGGTGCCCAATTTAAAACCCGGACAGAGTTGCAGGTTTCAGGACAACTGCTCGATCCGATTGAGATCTGAGGAATTTGGCAGCTCCGTGAACCCGTCGTCGTGTTGCTCAAACCATTCCAGAATAAATTTAGAAGTGGCCCAGAGCTTTTGATCCGTCTCCGTGAGGCTACTGCCACGGGGGGATATTGTTGCCTTACTCGGTCTGTTTAGGTTGGAGGTTTATCTGTCCAAGTAGCATCCACATGGAATCCCAAGGTTTCTGGATCGGTCAGAACAACCCACACCACTGCTGCCAGCTTGCCCTTCCCTCTATCCTGCTGCCACCCCCTCCCCAGGTAAAGAACGCACATGATACATCCATCTTCTACCTATATCACTTTTCTATTGAGGGTAGTGGAGGGGCTGGAACCATCCCCGTACACATTGGGCCAGACGCCCTGGACAGGTGCTGATATCTAGACAAACAACCATTCAGCCAACAAGCAGATCAACTCTTATATTTGAGGTTCGCACCAAATTTCTGCTTTTGTTGGTCAAATTAATTTCTGACCTATCTGAAGTTTTGGTCAAACAAATCAAACACATCTTCCAAGGCACTCGGAATGCCCTCAGGATGCGGTGACCTGCCGTTATGGTGAAGATCTGACCCAACAGTCACATCATCACAATTCGGCCTTCGTCAAAGATGCTTGGACACATTTTTTGATAAAGATCCGTCAATTATTTCCTGGGAAATTCTGTGAAAACTTTGTAAAAATGCCAAATCTTGCAATTGTACGAATCCAGTATCTGCCCCATGATCCAGATCGACACAAACATTTAATCGTTTCTTCCTTGTCATTACACCACTTCCATCAAGTTCCATTGTTTGTTGTCTTGTTTTTTTGAAAAAACACACAAACCAAACGACAAAGGAATGGACGGAGGTGAAATCATAACTTTCTGGGCGGAGGTAATGATCGTGAGCATGAACTGTTGCTTTTCTGTGAGTGTCAGCCCAAAGACAGACGGTCATAACCCGCCTCTAGTTCCAGCCCCCCCCACCCAACCGCAACCCCCCCGTCGACCCTCAAAGGATAAGTGTTATCGCTAACGGGTGAATGTTTATATATATCAGATGCAGTTTGAGAGCAAAGCAAGTGCGTGCATGTCTTCTCTAATGAACACTTGTTGTTGCTGAGTCTATTGGAAATTGGTGAAATTCCACAGCGATGCATCAACGTTTCCACTAATAAAATCATCGGTGTTATTTGAAAATTGAGGAGCATTAGCCCCAATTACTCGCAGCAGGTTTAATGGCGGTAAGGGATCGCAGCTGCGTTGGAGCATCGCGTACTTCTATCGGATTAGAGGCTCTGTTATTAGATTAAAGTGAAGAAAGTAGGTGGACACAGATCCTGGAAGCAGAACATGGACAAACACATGGTTCCGCTTTTCAACCCGAGCGGTAGTTCTGACGATCCAACTGCTGTTTTTCCTCATCGTCCCACTAACAACGAGAATCAAAGGAAAAACCTTTATATACTCGTGTGTCGCTAAACCTCAGATAATTCAAACTAAATTCACGATATATAAATTGTAACGTCGTAAATTCCACGTGTGACGGCTGCAGTTAAAACACCCGAGGCTCGTCTGTCGGCCGATTTGACCGAACAACGTTTTATGTTGAAGTCGTTTCCCACAACATCGTTTCCCTACTGACTCGCCCCCCCGACTCTCTGCGCACCTGAAGGCTAACATCAACCAGAAGGCTCATTGAACCTCAGGCCCGGTGTGTGCTAACGCCGATGGAACGCAAAACCCAGGATTAACGCTCAGCTGTGCTTCGTCTGTTTGAAACTCTGGACCCACGCGAAGAGGAGGACCGACATCACAGCTCCTGGACATTTAGCTCGGTCCTTAACTCAGGACACACCAAGGTCACTCAAGGTCACTCAAGGGCTGTTTTAAGGGTTTGTTTTTAGGGTCAGGGGCTCGGAGACGTCCTGGACCCACCTGCAGTAGTGGGAGCTATCACATGGGGGGAGGGGGGGGGGGGCTGTGGATAGATTTTCGTGTCACTAAGGCGCAAAATCCCAAAGTTTCACAGGTTTATATTTAAGATAAGAATGAAGGTTAATTTATGAAAACGTGTCAAATGTCGATTTACTACTTTTAACTGATGCAAAATGGTTTTTAATTTCTTTTTTGGTATTTTCAAACTATAAATAATTTTATTTAAATAACATTTACTTTAAAACAGACCCTACAGTTATTTCCTTAAACATTAATATTAGCAGCATCATATTTTACATCTTATTTTATTGCAGAATACTGACCTCAAAATACACTGGGACTTATCCAGGCTGTTTTCAGGTTCACATATATTTGAGTGAACTCTGAGAACCTGTGGTCGAGCTGTTGGAAAACAATCAGCACAAAGGAACAACTGCTGCAAACCAAATGGCTGAATAACGACACCATGAAACATCGCAGTCTCTCCCCGGAGAGATAAGAAGACACAAACGTCACGTTCCCTTTTCAAAACCTTTCTTTTATTCGTCACACTTTTTTATTTAGTCTAATTTGATCGATTCAATCTTCCTCCTCAGTAACTATACGACTGTACAGTTTCCAGAATCCAGAGATTAGATTAGATTCAATCAAAATGGTGATACATTCATCTGAGTTCAATTATCACAGCTCTTTGTTTTGCCTGCCCTGCTTTTTGTCTCTCAGGCTTCACAGAGATTAAGGTTGTTGGCACTGAGGCAGCCTGAGACTCGACTTCAACAAAACTCTAACTCCTCTGCATGTTTCTAGGTAAATAATAAATCCTTAAATGTTAATTAACATTTAAGGGTCCAAAAATTACACTTTGGAACTTCATTTTTTAGAAATATTCATATTCATTCATGTATATTTATTAGTAAACTACAGTTTATGGAAAATTCAAGAGCCACTTGTATGCTACAGTTTTTCACTTAGAGAACAAAGATGTTTATGTCTGAAACCCGTTTTCTTGAAGGTTAAATTAAGTCTGTGTGTTTCTACCTCATGTCGGATGAACCCACCATGTTTTATGAGCGGAAAAACCATAAGAGGTACTTTAGAAATGAGACCTGGAGCCAAGCAGATATTTTCCGGCGACTATTTTTTAGTTTGTTCAAAAAGCACGTTCACCAAAAACATGGCTGAGGACGAATCCTCCATTTGTCCATTTGGAAAGAGGATATTTAGTGTTTGGTGAAAACAGCTGCCTCCTCCTGTGCTGCTGGGAAAATGTTAATGTGAGAACAATTCAGACTCAAGTGAATGTGTCCCGGAGCAAAAGCTGGTTTAAAAAATGGAGTTGGTTGTAATTCTGTGTGTCGAAAAATACATATAAAATCTGTTCAATAATAATAATGTTTTATATTTGTTCATTAAATAATATTGGACGGTGTGACTGCATCAGAAATGAAGCTGAGGGACACGTCCCCCTGTCCCTTTCCAAGCTCAGGACTCGTCTGGCTCAGGTATTCAGGGCAGCTCTCAGGAGAACGGCTCAGAGACTCATTCACATATTCAGCTGCTTTCTGGCTCTGAACCTCCTCTGCTCACTTTACATGTGAAGTCAGACAAAAGCTGAAAGTTGGCTCATTTCTTATTGTTGTTACAGTTCCAGCTTTTGGGATTTATTGTGAAACTAAGGTGCAGTTTTAAGTGTGTTGTGGAATGTGTGTTTACTTTCCCTCTCACAGTTTGGTTAGATATCCAGACTACGATAAAAAAAAAGTGTATCTTTGCAAACATGCAGTTCAGACAGTTTGCGTCTGTAAGATATTAATATAGTATTTTCATGAATGCCTTAATACTTGTAATACATATTTTCTAGAAGTAGATAGTTGGTGGAAATGTGCAAAAACTACAGGTCATTTATTCGGAGCCATATAAAACTGTTCACAGCTTATTTGTTTGAAGCAGATACATTAAGGTAAAAGATGTTTTTTTATGGCCAATAATTCATTAAGTATTTCAGATTTTATCTTGTTTATTTCTATTCTCCATTATTTAATTACATATTTAATATCTTCCAGACTGTTTTTAGATTGTTTGTATCTGTGTATGATTGTTTGGCCTCGGTAAATTAGCTTAACCGGTAGTTTAATTAGTTAATCAGTTCACTTAAATATTGTAATTACTCTAAATGTACAATTTTCTATGTAAAAACAATCTAGGCCCTAACATGAACAATAAGGTCAAAACAAAATGCAATTATTTGATCTTATAAATATACAAATGAATCGAAACAACAGCGAGAGTGTTTATAAAGAAACCTAGTGAAGAGGTCAGAGGTCAAAGCCTGAATAACACGTCTGTGGGGTCCCTGCTCTTAGGACCAACAGGCAGGAAACTCAGTATAATATTAACCACAGGTCGGTTTCCTGTCATCCATCATCTGCCTTTGTCAGGTCTGGACAAAGCCCCCCCCCCCCCCATCACCACACAGGACTATCACCATCCGCTCATCACAGTGTGACACACACAACTTTACAATAATAAAGTTGTGATTTAACTAAACTAATTTTTTAAGGTAAACAAGGAGCAAGGAGAATCCCAGTTGAGTTTCTCTCCTTGGATCCAGATCTTGAACCAAACTGTTTCTGGAGAAACTATGAACCTGAACATGATCCAGATGTGACTCACGACAAACTCACAGTCCAACGCACAAACGTTTTCTCCTCCTCACGTCTCTTTGGTTCTTTCTGCTCAACACACTCAGTTTCTTACACAATCTTTTAACGTGGAGCTGATTTACACAAGATGAAATATTTTATTATTTGTGAATTATATCCAAACAGAGGCTAGGCTACAAACTGATGTTCTGATATTTTCCTTCTAAAATGACACACAACTTGCAAATTATTTAAATTTCGCAGTATTATGACTATATTTAAATATTGTTATAACTTTATTTTTGTAAATTTGCAACTTTATTCTCATATAACCAAGACCATAACAAGTGACATAAGTAAACGTGTCCGATCACAAAAGCAGTAAATGCTTCATGCTGATAAAGCTCCGTACAAATCCACGTGTTTATGTTGACGTCCGTTTACTGTCGCTCAGTCTTTCACGTGATTAACAAGATGGCAGCCGCTGTGTGTGAAGTGCGCTCATTAACACATCGGACCCTGAACCTTCTCACCACCGTGAGAATCCAGAGCAGCTTCCATCAAACTCTACTGGTTCGGCAGCACATCATCGTTTATTGACTTTCTGTTGAAAGATTTATCCGACTGAAGTTTTATAGTTTGTCAGCAGTTTGTCAGCAAAAATAACTATTGTTCGTTAATTGTTTTAAAAGATTATAAAGATATTTAGGGAATTATTTATACAGTTAAAAGACTTATTTAGGAGTAGACGTAGATATACAAAAGTTTTCAAATAACTACTTTTATTCAATTGTTAAAGTACAGCGCGCACAAATATTAAAGTTTAGTAAAACATTGCGAATAGAATATTAAGATTTAAATTCTCTTTGCTCTTAGCCTCCGTCCAGTTCATCCCAAAACCAGCTTCATGGGGAGCAAGCCTCACACACACACACACACACACACACACACACAAACACACAAACACCTTATCTCTTCTCAGAAACCTGAAACACGATAACAACCTGTTATAACTCACTTATTACCACGTTTCTCTCTGAGTCCAGAACAACACACAGGCGTCTCCTCACTGCACATGGTGCTGTGAACCTGTGTTAAGACCTGAGGACGTGTATTTACAGCAGATCTGGTAAATAAGCCGTCTCGGTGATGCAGACCTTTTACTACCTGCTGGCCTGGGGTCTGTTTTCTCTGGGACTAAACACAGAGACGTCTCAACGGGCTGGAGACCTGGAAACGATCCAAACAGATCAGCCTCACGCAGATTCGTTTTATCACCGGGCCCAGATCACAGCTGGGGGGTGGGGGGGGGGGGGGGGGGATCCTTTAAAAAGCAGCTATTCTTTTTAACAAACTCACTAAGGATGTTTTTCTCTGTCTGTGACGTCCAGGATCAAAGCTCGAGGATCTCAGTTAGTGGAGTGTCTCTCTCACGTCTCTCTCACGTCTCCTGGACTGTTGGAACAAGACGAAGTCAGAAAGTGTCTTACCTGCGCTTCCAGCTCCGTCTGCAGCTTCTCTCCGTCCTCTGTCTCTTCTGTCTCTCTTCGCTGCAACGTCTTTGTGTCTCTGCCTCTTTGATCCACAAGTCCCCACGTTCCTCTCCTCCCTTCACCTCTGATCTTGTCTTTTATTTTCTCTCCCCCCCCCCCTCTCTCTCTCTCTCTCTGTCCTGCCTCAGTTTCCCTCCCTCTGCTTCCGTCTTTCCTTCTTTCTGCAAACCCCCTTTGTGCCCCCCCCCCCCCCCCCCCCCCCCCCTCGTCCTGCCTTGCCTAAGTAGAAGTACCTTGCCCTGCTGCTGATAATGAAGACACACTACGAGCTGTGCTCCGGAGGCGGGACCAGTGGGGGGGGGAAAGGTCAGAATATGCAGAGGATGGACAGATGAATGTGAACCAGACCCTCTGTGTGTGAAGTGTTGTTTACCTCGCCTGCTGGTGTGCGACCTCCACTTCCTCTGTGACTGTGAAATGTTGTGTATTTGAAAGTTCAGTTTGTGACTTTGTGCGTTTTCGCAGAACTTCCTCCTGGACACACAACGTCACCTGTGTCTCAGACAACTGCAGCTGATCGTGGACTATGATAACAAGTCTGCTCTATAAACACGAATCTCCTCTGTAATGTGTCTTTGTCCCCAGACGTCCACTGTCTCACATAAAGACAAACATACAACTACACAACAGAACAAAACATTCTACACGAACAGGTCAAATTGTGTAGAACTTTTAAAAACGATGTTTGTGTAATTCCTTTAACTTTTAGTGTTTCCACCTCAAACTATGATTTAATGATTTAACAAAAATATTTGTTGCTGCTCCCTTCATCTCATCTGCCATTTAGTTATGTTTAAATACTTTAAACATTAACACACCTTTCCATCTGATCATCGTACTCCTACAACAACACCAGAGGCTTTTAATCATGTTAAATTATTTGATTTGCTGTCTGTGATTTCAGATTTGTTTTTTATATAATTTGCCTTCTTTGATTTTAAATGACATTGTTTTGATTTGCTTCTTCTCTCTGATGTTTTGTGTGTTCGTGTTTTTGTTTGTTCTCATTGTGAGGTGCTTAGTAACGGCTGTTTTAAAAGATACTATATAAATACTTGATATCTGTTCTGTGATTGTAGCACCCATTTTTTATATTTGAGGATTATAACTTATATTATTTTTATTATACTGTATACTTTGTTTAGTGATAGGACGTCCTTGGCCTTTCCTGGTACAAATAAAGGTTTGAATGATTGAATGAACTCACTGAATATGTCTGTAGAGCTCAAACTTCCCCGAGGCCCAACAGTCTCTATCCAGAGTTTTCTTTACCTCTGCACTTAATTGCCCACAATCATAAATATCAGTCTCTTAAATGTGCCTCATTTTGATCAAAATCCATAAATCAACGAAAATGCTGAAAAAACGCCTGATTTTTAAATTATCAAGAAATTACTGAATCCACACTAAAATGTAAAGAGTTGAAAATATAACTCGGACTGCTAATTGGCATTAAACACACACAATCTTGCACATTTATCTGCACGTGTGTAATTTGCTGCAGATTGATTGAATTTAGACAAACATCAAAAACTTTAAACGTGCAGTTTTACCTCAGGTCCATTTTTTCTCACTCAAACTCAATAAGAGTCTAATTTCAGCTGTTTCTGTCGTTAAAGGAAAAAGACACTTGGCTCCTTCACAAACAGGAACCTTCCCTCCTCCTCCTCCGTCGTGCTAAGAGAAGAAACAAAGTCTCACGACAGATAAAATGGAACCAGACCTTCCTGCTCTGTCTCTGCTTACCTCACCTCACACGTTTAACACTTCAACAAATTGAGGAAGCTCAGGATCAGCGGCTCAGAACAACGTGTCCCAGCTGCAGCCAGCAGGAGGACGCCTTGGACACTTTCTGCAGAAAGGCTAAGACTCTACCTGCAGAGAGAGAGAGACATGAGGCCGCAGCTCGTTCTACTGAATCATCTGTTCCTGTGATCGGGGCTTTGTTTAGATGTTATCTTCATATTTAAATAATAGAGTAAAGAGGACAGACGGGGGGGGGGGGGGCACTGGCTCTGGGTCCCGACTCATGGTGAGAGACGCTTCTCAAATAACACAGTGGCCTCAAGGAGACGTAAATGAAACTCTGAAAATACATTAAGACTGGAGTTGATAAGAAAGCGTGTTGTGTCTGATTTCTAAAGCTCGGTGCCACGGAGGAAGTCCCTGCCGAGATTTAACACTTAAATTTAATTTACCGAAACTAAAAAGCAGCAGAAATGAACAATGAGGAGGAGGTCAGCAGTGTTAACGAAAGCAGGGCATGCATGACGGAGACGTCAAGTCAGATTCATTGACCGTCTATGAGAGTTGAGCCAAAGTCACAACAGAGTAAAAAAAAAAACTGTGCAAGTGATAAAACGCAGGAAACGACACAGATATGATAAAAGTTAACAAGATAAAGGATTTCAGTCGGTAGAGCTCATAGCTCCGTCAAGGCCAAACAGCCCCCTCATTAAATTACACTTGAATTCTCCAGATGTGGATTGCACACACGCTAACATAAAATCATAAAAATGTTGAACAACGCCTTATATCAAACATCTTTAAGAAAATTAGGAAAACAAAATTCTGGATCTGCAGCAAATTTCACTGAGTTCTTCCCTGATCCAAACCACAGCCTCCCACCAGGACTCCAGGGAATCGGTCCAGTAGGAAACTAACAAACAAACTAACAAACAAATGCAGATAATTACACAACTTCCTCAGATGTAATAATGACAGAATCAGGCTGAATTAAAAGAAAGACGAAAAATGTAGGATTAAAAAGCACTTGAATTAAATCAAGCTGCTCCAGATTCCTTAAATATATCATAGCTCTAAATAAGCCATTTTTTTTAATCGAGTCTCATTAATTATTCTCCGGGAAATTGGTGAAAAATGTTAAACGAGGTAAGAACCATTTCCCGGAGCTGCACCGAGATTAAAGGGTTTCGTTCTTTGCTCGTGTCTCACTTGTTTTTGCTGACAAACACACGGACAGGCGGCCGAAACATAAACTCCTGCCTGGAGGTAATTATGGATAATGTGACGGGACCGGGTCGTAGAGGCAGAGACAGCCCACTCCTGAGTGGTGTGAAGACGAGGCAGAGCGATGAAGGACCTGGAGGCTGAATACAGGAGCTCAGTGAGGGCTGCACCATTTAGAGCTTTGTTAACAAAAAGTACAATTTGGAAATCGATTCTCTACTTAACTGGAAGCCATTGCAGATTTTCCATTATTCTGCTGGTTAGAAGTCGAGCAGCCACATTTTGGATCCTCAGCGATAGGGCGAGGGTGCGTTAGATCGTCTGATGTACAGAGAGTTAAAGGTGATCAAGCCGGGAGGAGATAAAAACACAGATGACTAACATGACTTGAATTAAGTACGTTGTATTTGTGCAGAGGCAGCTGGGAGAGAGAGAGAGAGAGAGAGAGAGAGAGAGAGAGAGAGAGAGAGAGAGAGATCATTCATGGCCCAGTGTTTTTCATCTGGGAGGTGAAGCTCATCAGCAGACGGTTCCCTGCAGCGAGAGGTGGTGAACACACACACACACACACACACACACACACGCACACACACACACACACACACACACACACACAGATCAGTCCGGTCTGGCTGAGCTGTTCCCCAAACATCCAAATGATAGGTTAACAGGACTGGAGTCGGCCAGATCACACCAGTTATTGTTTCCAGTGCTTCGAGGGCCTCAGAGACCGTTGTGCAGATAAAACAGCAAAAACAAAATGTCTCTTATAAATGTTCTTAAACACAACGTGGTCACTGCAGGTACTTCTACTTTAATACTTGAGGTAGAAAAAAGGTAGAGAACTTAATGTGGTACCTTGATTTGTAGTGCCAGTCGCTGCTCAGTGGGTGAGAGGCTGGTTTCAGCTGCAGAGCACCTGAGTTCGTCCAGTCCAAACCATTAGAGCACTGGGGCCGCATGTGGAGCCGCTGGCCGAGTCCCTGCTCAGATATGTGGGCCTGGTCCTCACCCCGGGTTTCCACAGGACAGCGTCCGGCTGACGTGGGTTCACCTCTCGGACGGGAACATGTAGCAGGTCCATGAAGCGAATCTCTAAGTCAACCCTAACCGTCCTCACGTGGTCGCTGTGGACGAGGGCGTGGACACCGATGAGACCCCCAAACGCCTGCGGGGGGGGGGGGATGACACGATTTTCAACTTTACAGCAGATACAGGCTTATAACACACAGATTTTTTAATTAAAAAATGACTGCAATGCATTTCTTGGAGGGGCGGACAGTCTTTTGAAACTTAGGCATGCTTTCATGTTGCATTTATAAGTGGCACAAGTGCTTCTAATAGATATTCTACGTCAAGCTGCCGTCAGATCCTCCTGAAGAATGTTCACGCTACGTCAGCAACATCAACAACTGTTTTGGTTTTTTGAGAGAACAGCCCGAGGATCTGAGGAGCTGTTCCACTTCATCTACATGAAAGTGTCTCTGATCCGCTGCCTTGTGTGAACTCAGTTTGGAAACACACAGGTCACCAGAGTGAAGCTTTTTAAAAAGAGGTGTAATGAGCTCTTTGTTTTGTCTTTGTCACTTTTACATTAGTTGCAGCTGATTCATTGTGTTTTGGTTCAACCAGCAACAAAAGCAGGTTTGAGAGAATCAGAACGTTTCAATCTAAAGAGATGGAGAATCCTGCTCCAACCAGACTCGGCTCATCCCTGCTGAGTCTCTTCATCTTTGTTTGGAAGGTGAGTGATCTCACGCTGTCTCTTCATACAAACGCTGAACTAATTATTTGTTAATTTAACCAGGTGCAACCTCTCCTGTATTTAGGAGCAGAATAATTTATGTCCACTTGTGGAACGGAGAGTCAGGGCCCAGATGTCCGATGTGAGACGTGGCACAGACGTAAAAACTTCTGTCCCAAGGATTTATTCTTCTGCAGTGGATTTTTGAAATTTGCGGGAGACTCGGCTCCGGAGAGAAAACTATCGGGGGAAACCTTCTCACTCCTCAAACTCATCTCAGCTCGGGCTAAACAAAAACAAAAGATGCAGTCGGCTGTGAGTGTTATCCAGACACGACCTCTGACCTCCTCACGAGTGGACCCTTGAATGCCTAAGTGCGTATTATGGAGGAGCAGTTGACCTCTCCTAACATGTGACATCACGGGAAGCACTGCCACTAAATATTTTGACTTTTACAGTTTTTGTTAAGAAACACAATGCTGGTTCTGTGGGTGATTGTATTCTGACAGCTGCACTAAAGGGGGATTCTTTTCGTTTGTGGTTTCACTCACTGACCGGCTTTCAGGAGAAGGTGGTGGAGACCAAAACCGGAGCTACAGGGAGAATTAGATTTAGAATCATGACCCAGACACCGTGAGGGCTGATCGCACCTGGGAGGTCTGCTCCTGTTTGGAAGCCCCCCCTTAAGATCTATGAGACAAATCGTGTTTTGTGAACCGGGGCTGTACACGTTCAATTTGATCGATTGAGTTATTGATAGATTTTCAAAATCCTGGTCTTAAATAAGCCGTTTAGAAAAACTGCTTGTCAACCAAAGGAATCCAAATTCTGAACTCCTCAAAGTGACGTCCAGTCTGCACAGATGACGAGGAGCTCTGTGTATGTGCAGCACAGCCTGTTGTTTGAATGATGTTGTTTGTTTTTGTCAATTGTCTGCTGACGTTGTTGCTTGTTTATTGGTATAGCCCACAGGGGGGGGTAATTAAGTTCATGTTCAATTCTTATACTAATACAGATGTTGCCGAATATCTGCTTGATGTAAATAAAGGAAACCTAGAATGTGAAAAGAAAGAAATGTGGTTTTAATGTGTTTTGTTTGAAGATGTGTGTGGATGACAGAAGCTGGTTGGCGGGGGGGGGGGGGGGGGGGTTCAGGACTTGAGTCTGGAGGAGCAGAGTGGAGCAGGGCCGGCGAGTGGAGGAGCTGGTGGAGTCCTGGACTGATTATCCTGAGGAGACATAAAGTAAATAGGTGTAAAATAGGTGTTAGAGCAACTACAACCTAACAACTGTTGATTAAAGCATGTAAATACCCACTTGTTTACGATGAGAGTGAGTGAGGTCCTCGTGGGGAACCAGGGTCAGTGGCCGGCAGAGTGGATCCGCCCCAGATGTCCCACGATGGACGTGACACAGGAATAAGAGCTTCTGTCGGCCTGATTTATTCTCCTGCAGTCGTCCCATAAATCCACCAGACGGCTCCGCTCGTTTAAAGTTATGTCCGGGGTGAAGACACAGGTGTTTCCATCTTGCTCTTCTTGGCCTGATCTGGAGCCAGAGACTGTGCAGCAGTGGTCCTGGTGTAGGACCGGGGCATTGACCGAGGCCGGGCTTAGGGCTGCACGGGGAACAACGTCCAGCCGGGTATCGAACCACCAACCTCCTCCTCTCCATCAGTCCACGTTCAGATGCCTTCAATGCAGATTACTTAACTTGGCTCATCCTATCTCTCTCTCTCTCTCTCTCTCTCTCTCTCTCTCTCCCAGAGCTCTGTGCTTTCTCTCTCTCCTGGAGCTGTAGAGTCTAGATCTTAACCACTGCTGCTTATTAATTTTATTATTATCATTATTATTATTATTCAGTTCAATTCAATTGATTTCTGTTGTTGAACTGCAGCAGACAAACCTCCAACCAAACTAGAGTCAAGGTTGTCGGACATCTGCCTTGACGGGTTGTGTTGAGTGGAGAGAGACGAGTTGTGTAACTGTTGTGTTAAAACACACGTCAGACTGGTTGCTGATATCATTAGTTTAAGAGATCATCTCCATGAAGGAGGATTTCAGGATGATGCAAAATCAATTTTTCATGAAACTCGTGGGAGAATGAGACAAAAGAATAATATTTACACACTGATTTCTATGAGTCTGTGGGATTTGCTTCAGCTTGATTGAATATGAACGGACTGTTTGGCCTTGAGGGTTAAATTCATTAATTACTTCTATTAGTACAATTACTGATCTTATAACTGTTATATAATTTGGTGAAGTGTCCTTTTTATAGAATAACACATTCTCCGAGTCGATCATCCTCATGATGAGACATTTACTGTATAAAGAGTCTCTGTCTAAAATACTCCTGCATATCAGCGTTTTAAAGCTTAAGCTTAACAATACAGTTCACCTGTTTATTGAAATTATATTAATATTGAACCTGTTGTTTGAATAAATTGCAACAAACCTCACTTCCTCTGCCTCCCAGCGACCAACCTGCCAAGTTGTAAATAAATCATAAGAGCGTTTCTCGAGATTTGATATATATACACACAGACAAAAATTCCCTGTTAGCATTTGGTGCTACATAGATAAACCTGACTTGACTTTTATGACGTAAACTATAAACTTTTACAGTCCCCTCTCAGGCTGCGGCAGGTGAGTGACAGTGAAGAACCCAGGAGACCATAAAGTCTTCACACCTTTGGAACCAAATGTTTTCTCCTCTTCCAGTTTCCACCTCTCGAGAGCATCTGACATTATTCTGCACTTTATTCTTCTGGTGAGATTAGAACCCTTTCTGTGATTTAGAGCCTTTTATGATGCACTTTGAATCATCATGTAAAGAATGTGTTGGATCACGATTGAGAACTTCCAGTCCCTCTCTCTGCATGGGTCCGTGTTCCCAGCGGAGGGAAGGCAGATCGACTTGGACGAGCCAGTTGGACGCTTCTTTATTACCGATGTGTGTCGAGCTCAGTTCATCATGAGCTGCTGGCGCCACACGGTGTGTTCCTCGGAAACGTCCTTCAGGCCCGTTACCTTCACAAATGTCCTACTCGGAGACAGAAACTTTTTCACCGACAGGAAAAAAAAACGCTTCATGCTTTCCTGAAAACTAATATTTCACTTTCACTCGTTTGAGGCCGACACAGCTGCTTGGCGGGATGTTGGTGCACTTATTTGTTGGCACGTGGAAGTGAAACCAGCTTCTCCTCACGCACTGCCAACGCTGACGTGGGAGCTGGCACCAGGAGACGCTGGTGCAGCTGAACGCTAAGGCATTCAAAGAGCTGGTTTCACGGTGAAGAGACAACAGGACAACAGGACAACAGGACAACAGAGAAACAACACGGGGCTCGAGTGGCTGTTTGGTCCAACGGGTTGTCCCTGCTGTTGCACTTCACTGGAATCAAACGACACCGGGAGGATTGTTGCACTGAAGCCCGTCAATATGAGGAATGTTCTTGTTTGTACAATATCATATGACAATTATTCAGTGTAGCTGTAGAGAGACAGTAACTGACACGTGTTATAGTCGTTTAAAGCTGTTCAAACAACACAGATGCAGAAACCATCAGTTCCACCAACATATCTGTGGTGGTTTTATACCAGAGCAAAGATTTTTAACAGTGATCGTGGTCATTTTGACTTAATTAATGGATCTTTGTGAGAGTTCACGTGATAAACTTCATCTGGAAACACTGTCCTCACTCACACATTCATCATAGTCAAGTTTGACCTCTCAGGTTGTGTTGTTGTGATTTTAGACCATTAGTCAATCAAGATTAAAGCCAAAGCTCACGCAGCTCCTCGGCCCAGTCAGACCAGTCAGACCAGTCTGGCTTTTGTCAAAGAAGAAGAAGTTTGTTTTCATGATGCTGCCTCGACCTTTTGAATCGCTCGTTAATGACGGCTGAAGCTAAAAAAAAGTCTCTTTAGCGTCTGATGTTATCTTTGTTGACACGTTTCACTGACAACGAGAAATGTCAACATACTGGTTCGGCTCCAGAAGAGCAATCTGAGGAGACCACAAGGAATTTTACACAATAAATAAGAGTGAATAAGTAAATTGACTCTGATTTGTTTGTTTTAGATTTCTCAGTCTTGAGCGCAGTGTTTGAAAGAGCCGAGTTTCCCTCAGAGGCTTCACGGCTAAAAGCATTTCAATATCACAGAGACTCATCAGAAAACATCTGTAAAGTGTCAATTGTCAAAGCAAGATTCGTAATCCTGATGTTGTTGCTGTGTTTGTTTTCTCACTCCAGAGGATTTTCAGATCCTAACTCAAAATAATCACTGCACCTATTTGTTATAAACGGAAACATGTGCTGCTTAACAACACTGAACACACACACACACACACACACACACACACACACACACAGACACACACACAGTGCAGCTGTTACGAGGATCTGGAACCTGGTGATAGAACATTTTATTTATTCTGAGAATGATCGACTCTGTCTCTGCTGATTGAGTCCAACTAGCAAACAGATCAATCACCATGGAACAAACTGCAGCCATGGATAGACCCAATAATCATGGAATGTGTGTGTGTGTGTGTGTGTGTGTGTGTGTGTGTGTGTGTGTGTGTGTGTGTGTGTGTGTGCGTGTGTGTGGGAAACGATCCTGCGTTTTAACAGACTTTGTTCCGTGTGATTAAACTGTGTGTTGTCTTTGATGTATTTTTGATGTAATATTCCAAAAGAGCCCATTTAAATACTTTTAAACCTCTGAGCTGAACGTTCCCTTTTTGCCGACGTTTGCCAACTTCAACCTTCAGAAGTTTTAATTTCAGATCCAGAGATCAAAGCAGCAGATGCAGTGGACGGTTAATTCTGCGGAACTCTAACGTGTCTGAGACGTGAATGAGATGCAGTAACGTGAAAGTTCCCAGCAGCTTCGAACGCGACGTTAATTCTACGTAAAGACATGTTTTGCTGCTGAGCTTTTTCAAATGTCAAATTATTTCAATATCTCATTTACTGCGGCGCGAGCAGAAATTTCCTTCCAGATTCCGGCGGCCCACCAGGAACCAGATGAGGATCTCAGACCTGCACTGACAGTCCAGATGTTTTCCTGAAATATGAGAAAAGCAAACATCCGAGTCAGATGCCCGCGGACGTTCATGTTAAGCTCCTCGTTAACTTCCGAGTGAGGTCGGGGGGGGGGGGGGGGGGGGGGGGTTGATGAGGTTTGACCGACGTGAAACTGGACAAACACAAATAAGTAGACTAATAGACGTAGAAAATGCTGAAGAAATAAATGCATCCAAATCGAGATAGATATTTAAACTTCACAAATCCTTTTCATTCGGTTGTATTCTATTACTTTCCACTACTTTTGAATTTTTTTAATTTGTATATGGGGCGGTGTGGCCTAGGGGGTAGAGTGGTCGTTCTCCAACAATAGGTTGCCGGATCAATCCCCACTCTTCCCCATCTGCATGACAAAGTGTCCTTGGTAAGATACTTAACCCCTAAATGGCCCCTTCAAATCAGTGAAATAAGCCAAACTGAAACCTGTAACATTCACAGAGGAACAGAGAGTGCTGAGTGATGATCTTGTTTTCTGTCTGTTCTCTATTTGTCCAAAAATCTCCATAAATACGTAACGTTCCATGAGGAGCATTCACTGTGGAGCATTTCTGTCAATCACGTGTTTTAAACGTTTTCACCCTTTCACCTCGTTTAGCCTTTTCTTCCCTAAACGTTTTTAAAGTAAATATTTCACTCAAATGATATTAACTAATATTAAATTAAAATCAGGAATAGATTCCAGAGAAATCGACGTCTCGACTTAACAACACCACGATAAAAAAAGCTGCCAGGGAGAAAAGAGAAAACACACATAGTGATTTATACATACATGTGTAATATATGATATATTTTTCATTGGGTTTTATTACTTTGATTCTTTCATGACGGACTTTCTTTGACCCACAAATCAAAACAGGCTCATGAAACCCTTTGATTCCCGTCGCTAGTTTAATGTGTAAATGATTGTAACTGTAAAATGTGATTACTCGGCCGGTTCACAGAAGCTGTTAAGTTTTTTTTTTCGGGAACTGCAGTAATTAGGTTTAATAACAGACACATTTTCTAAACAGGGGTTTCTAATTTGTAATTCACAGCTATTAGATCTACTCGCTGACACGTTTCCACCCAACACTGACAAATTGACGGCAAAATAGAGTGCAAACGAGAACCACATTTGTGAGCGGAGAGGGAAGCCGTCTCTTGGCCCGGTTGGTCAGCAGAAAGTGTAACCACATGGAAATCCAGTGAAACCTCAACCGGCGTGATGGAGGCGGAGGGCGGCGCTGGCACAGGGTCGATGCTGCTGATCTCACAAATGGGGGCAAAAACAAAGAGCTTTGTGCTTTCGAGTCCTTTGATTAACAAAAGTGTGTAACTGTAAAAATAGTTTCCCTGCTCAGGTTCACTGAAGTGACCTCCTCCGTGGTAATAATCAATTATTTTATAGAGCACTTTATAAAATCCACCTTATAAAGTGCAGCAAAATAAAACAGACATGAGTCATCAAATTATCACTTTTTAAACGGAACAGGTATAAACTTTTTAATGGATTAAAACGTGAAAAACAGAAATGAAATCTCAAATAAAAAAGACTTTCTGATCAAAGTACAAACTTCAAAGACTTCTTCTTCTAAACCAGTGGTGTCGCCCTCTGCTGGTCATTCGAGAGAACACAGATTTGGGGAAATTCCATATTGGATTCACTTTTTGTACCCGGAGTCTATTTCTATAACAGTCTATACTTCCAACCCCTTCTGTTAATAGTATTTTATATATTTGATTGTTGTTTCGTATTTTTATATTTTTTATATTTATACAACTACACCGATTAAAATTCCCAGAATGTGCAAACCTGCTCGACAATAAAACCAGATTCTGAATTCAGTTTCCTCGTTTGAACGTTTTGAAACTCAAATTCAGTTTGAACTCACCTGTGAACTTTTATGAATCTCCCGGTGTTCAAACCCTCGTCTGTGGTGAGCACACACACACAAACACACACTCGTACACACACACACACACACACACACACACACGTACACACACACACACACACACACACACACACACATGGTGAAAACAAGACCAGTCGTCGTGGCCGGTAATGAAAACATTTGAAACAGCAGAACTGTCTGAATGGAAATGAGGGAGAGGCCTGGTGTGCATGTGTTCCTGTCCCATAATGTTGGTTAATAAATGTAATGCGATTCTCAGGGGCTGCAATATCCTCCGTGCTGTTGTTTGGGACGAGTTGAATTACAACCTGCACAATCTGCAGCATCAAAGAAAACTCCCAGATACTATTTTTTTAACCGTTTACTATTGTTTAATTATTTCTAAGTTTTGTTCATCTCTGAAATAAAAGTGCCACATCGTTTGTGATCTGACGAACCACAGAAACCGAGCGTGGGAATCACGTTTCACTTAAAAGAACTTAAATGTTTGAAGAGGCCGACTTAATATTTTACATCTCAACCTACGGGAAGAGAGTTTCTCAACATGAGCCTGAGGCCGAATCCTGCTCTGCAGATTAAACCGTTTGAATAACGCGGAGTTCAGACCGAGTTCAAAATGTAAAAAGCTGAATTTGATTGTGAAACAAGAAAAATCAACATCAAGTTTTATCACACAGCTCATGCTTCAGTGCAACATGATCAATACTCAGTAAAATAATAAAAGCAGTAAATCTACCACAGAATGAAATAAGGACAATTTAATATTTTGGAACCTAAAGAGATTCTGAGGGAACCAGACAGGAGAAGTCCAACTTTATGTTGTGCAGGTCTGATCTGTTGCTTCCAGAGATGATGGATTGAAGTGTTCATTTACTTTAATGGTTTGCGTTATTAGTTTAAAGTTCGGGTTGGAAAGTATTTGTATTGAATGTAACAACACAAGCGATGATTTCAGCGCATGTCTTCACAGAGCCGATCAGCAGAGGACTTCACAAACTGTCCTGTCATGATAAACTTTGTGTTTATCCAAATGAACTCTATCACGTCTCATTTCCCACAGAGAGATTTTCCTCCAGAACTTTTGCATTTTGTGAACAAGTCAAACCTGTTTAATATTATTTAAATTGTTGAATAGATAGATAGATGGAGAGATGGAGAGATGGAGAGATAGATAGATAGATGGATGGATGGATGGATGGATTGATGGATGGGTGGATAGATAGATAGATAGATAGATAGATAGATAGATAGATAGATAGATAGATAGATAGATAGATAGATAGATAGATAGATAGATAGATAGATAGATAGATAGATAGATAGATAGATAGATAGATAGATAGATAGATAGATAGATAGATATAGATAGATAGATAGATAGATAGATAGATAGATAGATAGATGGATAGATGGATAGATAGATAGATAGATGGATAGATGGATGGATAGATGGATAGATGGATAGATAGATAGATGGATAGATAGATGGATAGATGGATAGATGGATGGATAGATTGATAGATGGATAGATAGATAGATGGATAAATGGATAGATAGATAGAGAGATGGATAGATATGTAGGTAGGTAGAGAGAGAGAGAGAGCTAGAGAGAGAGAGAGAGAGACAGGGGGGGGCTAGGTAGGTAGGTAGGTAGGTAGGTAGGTTGATAGACAGACGGACGGACGGACGGACAGACAGACAGACAGTGCTACACTGTCTGTCCACTAGGGGGTGGAGAGGGTGCTCAGGATTGATGGATAAGAGTTTGCCCAGTTTGCCCAGTGCCCTCCTCTACACCACCACTTCAAACCAGTCGATTCCCCAAATTCAGCATCTTTTTTTCAAACTGTGCTTGTGTGCAAAGGTGAATTCTTCTTCTGTGACATCAGGCCGGTCTGATGAGCTTTCTGTTCAGAGAGAGTTGAACATTTACAGCATCTTTAAAATCAACCAGTGTTAATCAGAAAAAAACAATATAAAGTTTACTTATTTTATACCAGTACATTTATTCCTTGTGAGGCATTTGATTGGTTCATGCCTAGTGAGAAAGAGAAACCAGTGACCTTTGCTGAGGAACTGGTCAGATTTTATTCAGGGTAGATAAAATCGTAATTTAATAAATCTCTGTTTTAATAACAGCAGTTTTACAAATAGAAAACACAAAGCCAAGCACATCTCTGATGCGTCACTGTTTCGCTGTGTGTTTGTTGCCGCTCCCACATCTGGATTCTGGTCAGATCCTCTCAAACCAGTGGAAAACAAGGTTTACTGGTTCCTGTCGTTGGCCCCAGTACAGGCTCCTCATGGGTCTCAGCAGGAGGAGGCTTAGTTTAAATAGAAAGAATGGATGCATGATTCACGTGAGAAATACAGTGTTGTTAACATTGACGGATGAATCCTGTTAACGAGGGGGGGGGGGGGGGGTTGAAACATTATTATTTTCCCAGTTGTGTAGCAGCTCTGGGACTCATCAAGGACGGAGCCTAATTAATACGATTAAAGTGAAATGCTATATTTAGAGCTTGAGTACAAAAAGAATCTGGAAGACCCGTCTTCACTAACACAGTTCCTCACTGGCTCATGAGATGCAGACGTCCTCTGGAACTGTTTAAAAATGCAATATTGAGTTATTATGGATTATCATGGTTCTAATGGATCCTAATGAGTCATTTTTCCTACATGTGCTCCTCCACAACATTGTTCCTCATTATTTTGAGGTTAATAAATGTTCCCTGGAACCATCATGCTGCTTTCACACGAAACACAAACTCTCCTCCAGGAAAGAGGAGATGAGGACTATTGGCTGAAGTTGATTGCTGAGTTGATTGGCGTTTAAGATGTTGAGTTCAAAGGTTTAAACTAAAGTAAGTGAAAAGACACTTTGCCTCTGCTTTTACTTTGTATGAAATCTCATCACATGAGAAGATCTCAGAGAAAGTGCATTTTAATAATTCCTATTTAAAGTTAACGATCTTGATGTTATGATAAGCTCATCCGACATTTTCTACACTTAGCGATACTGTATATAAAGTATTTAATGCATTTACATTTAACACAATCTACTATAAGTATTTTAATGTACATACATTTATTTAATATTATGTGTGTGGTGGGTGAGATGTATCTTATTCAATATATTTTGTAGGAGCCACTTTTTTATTTGTGTTTTGTGACGTTCTATTAATTTAGTTTGTTGATTTGTCTTTTTGTGTTTTCTGTTTCCTGTTTTATTTTGTAGTCTCGTTTTCCTTGTGTGTTTTCAGCTTCTCGGATGTGTCACTTCCTGTCCTGGTGATGTTTTCCTCCAGTCCTCATGTGTTGCACCTGTGGCTTATTACCCCTGCCTTCTCTTTTTCCTTTGTGGGTTCATTACTCGTTTTGGAGGTTGTCGCTTACGGGTTGTCATATGAGACTTCCACAGTCCAACACGTCTCCTCAGTCACTCAGTTGTGTGTCTGTGTTGTAACTATAGACGGCAAAGAAAGATGGCTGATGCCTCTCCGCCTCCTCCCACTTTCTGGACATGAAGCTAAATCTTCCACCGACTGAATGTGTGTGACGGGCGTCCGCCAGGTCCTGCACAGGATCAGTGGGGTTCCTCCACAGCCGAGATGAAGAGTGAAGTAGAAGAGGAGGAGGAGGAGGAGGCAAACGTCTGAATGGACTCAACTGGAAATCGAAACCCGAGGTCTACAGCAGCGTCTTATATCTACAGCTGTAAACAAACAAGTCTCTACGCCACTTGGAATAATATTCAAGACCAAACACACGATGGAAATTCAGATCAAGTTTGAAGATTCGCTCGTTTCACGTAAACACGTTTTGACTCCATCACCTTGATTTGATTCATAAGCTCTTCCACATGTTCACCACCGGGACAGATCCAGGCTTCTGGTCTTTCATTCTCATTTATTTCGTTCCTTTCCTGACACATGGGATGGTTTTATTGTGATGTCTTTAAATAGCGGCAGCTCACAGACAGAAGAAGGAATAATCGACCTGATGTCCTGATGTCCTGATTAAAGTCCTCAGGAGACAGACGCTGAGCTGCGTCCCAGGAGCCGGCGACTGGAGACGTCTCCTGTTGAGACGACATCCTGTGGATCCAGACAAAGAAGACACACAACACCAAGAGCAGGGACACGTATCAAAGGGAGGTGACATGTGGATCTGCTTACACAGGTCTGAGTGGTCCGACCTCCACGAACCAAGTCTGCATACATGGTTGCTGATAGCGTTTTAGATTTCCCTTCCTGCCCGGGCAGCTGTTGGTGTTTAGTCGTTTCATCATTGAACCCAAATTAATCTGCAGAAACTCTGAACTTTCTGGCAAATCCATCAAAGTGAAGAGAATATCTGCTCGTTTTTTTTTTTGTGCCTCTAAGAAGATAAATGATGTGAGAAGAACGGAACTGTCAGAAGGTTTTTAGCACCGTTATCTGAAGCTTTGTTCTGGGCTGAGAGTCAATGAGAGGAGCTCTGAGGTCACCGGTCCTGCATCGATTACACTGGTCCAGATCATTTACAGCCCAGAAACGGAAACCAGAGGAATCTTGCCCTCTCGCCCGTAGAGAGAATGATCTGAGGTCAGCTGGTTGCCCACATGTGCTGCGCTGCTCACTCCTCCAGGTCGAACCGGCCATGGAGATCCTTCTTAACACCAACCAGAGACCGTGATGGGGAACAAGATCTCAGTCGTGCAAGAGTTTCAGCACAAAAGTGAAGATTCTGTGAAAACGAGCTAAAACCTCAATCAACTGAGTCTTTGCTGTGACCGGCCTCTGGAAAAGCAGCAGCTCTCCTTCGGTTTCTCGAGGTTCTTGGCAGGTACTTTCCCCCGAAGCCTCTTGCAGAATTATCTCTTGTGGCTTCAGGCTTGTTCAGCGTCTTCTGTCTCTTCGTATAAACCCAGAGGGACTCCATGATGCTCTGTGGTGGATCAGACCATCTGGTGCAGGACTCCTCATCCTTCTTGTCAGCCCGGATGCTTCCCTGTGACTCTGGCTGTGTGCTTGCGGTCGCTGTCGGGCTGTAGAATGAATCTGGGACCAATTAGACGCCTCCCCCATGGTGTTGCATGATGGGTAAGATCCCAAGTATCTAAAGGGCCGAAACGTTTCCACAGCTCTGGTGCAGTTAAGAGTTAAACACAAGTTATCAGTTGATTCTGATTCAGAGCACAATGAGCACTGCAGCTCTGCAGAGGGAGCCACTCTCCCCTGGTGCTTCTGGTCCGCCCACTCTCCCAAAGCAGCATGTTTGCTTCATCCTCCTCTTCCTCACCCGCATCCCTCTCTTCCTCACCCGCATCCCTCTCTTCCTCACCTGCATCTCTCTCTTCCTCACCCACATCCTCCTCTTCCTCACCCACATCCCTTTCCTCCTCACCCGCACCCCTCTCTTCCTCACCCACATCCTCCTCTTCCTCACCCAAATCCCTCTCTTCCTCACCCACATCCCTCTCTTCCTCACCCACATCCTCCTCTTCCTCACCCAAATCCCTCTCTTCCTCACCCGCATCCCTCTCTTCCTCACCCACATCCTCCTCTTCCTCACCCAAATCCCTCTCTTCCTCACCCACATCCCTCTCTTCCTCACCCACATCCTCCTCTTCCTCACCCAAATCCCTCTCTTCCTCACCCACATCCCTCTCTTCCTCACCCACATCCTCCTCTTCCTCACCCAAATCCCTCTCTTCCTCACCCGCATCCCTCTCTTCCTCACCCACATCCTCCTCTTCCTCACCCAAATCCCTCTCTTCCTCACCCACATCCCTCTCTTCCTCACCCACATCCTCCTCTTCCTCACCCAAATCCCTCTCTTCCTCACCCACATCCTCCTCTTCCTCACCCACATCCCTTTCTTCCTCACCCGCATCCCTCTCTTCCTCACCCACATCCTCCTCTTCCTCACCCAAATCCCTCTCTTCCTCACCCACATCCCTCTCTTCCTCACCCACATCCTCCTCTTCCTCACCCAAATCCCTCTCTTCCTCACCTGCATCCCTCTCTTCCTCACCCGCATCCCTCTCTTCCTCACCTGCATCTCTCTCTTCCTCACCCACATCCTCCTCTTCCTCACCCACATCCCTTTCTTCCTCACCCGCATCCCTCTCTTCCTCACCCACATCCTCCTCTTCCTCACCCAAATCCCTCTCTTCCTCACCCACATCCCTCTCTTCCTCACCCAAATCCCTCTCTTCCTCACCCGCATCCCTCTCTTCCTCACCCACATTCTCCTCTTCCTCACCCACATCCTCCTCTTCCACACCCACATCCTCCTCTTCCTCACCCACATCCTCCTCTTCCTCACCTGCATCTCTCTCTTCCTCACCCACATCCCTCTCTTCCACACCCACATCCTCCTCTTCCTCACCCACATCCTCCTCTTCCTCACCCACATCCCTCTCTTCCTCACCTGCATCCCTCTCTTCCACACCCACATCCTCCTCTTCCTCACCCACATCCCTCTCTTCCTCACCCACATCCCTCTCTTCCTCACCCACATCCTTCTTTTCCTCACCCAGATCCCTCTCTTCCACACCCACATCCCTCTCTTCCTCACCCGTATCCCTCTCTTCCTCACCCACATCCTTCTCTTCCTCACTCACATCCCTCTCTTCCACACCCACATCCTCCTCTTCCTCACCCACATCCTCCTCTTCCTCACCCGTATCCCTCTCTTCCTCACCCACATCCCTCTCTTCCTCACTCAGATCCCTCTTTTCCTCAGCCACATCCCTTTCTTCCTCAGCCGCATCCCTCTCTTCCTCACCCGTATCCCTCTCTTCCTCACACACATCCTTCTCTTCCTCACTCAGATCCCTCTTTTCCTCAGCCACATCCCTTTCTTCCTCACCCGTATCCCTCTCTTCCTCACACACATCCTCCTCTTCCTCACCCACATCCTCCTCTTCCTCACCCGTATCCCTCTCTTCCTCACCCACATCCCTCTCTTCCTCACCCACATCCCTCTCTTCCTCACCCAAATCCCTCTCTTCCTCACCCACATCCTCCCCTTCTTCAACCACATCCTCCCCTTCCTCAACCACATCCTTCTCTTCCTCACCCACATCCTTCTCTTCCTCACTCAGATCCCTCTTTTCCTCAGCCACGTCCCTCCCTCCCGGCCCCTATCTGCTGCTACAGCACGACTGCATGAGTTGTCTGTCTCAAGTTCAAATATGTCATAATATTTAAAATATAGATACTCATTGTAAGTAAATAGTTTATTGATTTTCATAAATTGTCTCCATTCCATTCCCACCACCACCTCTTCTGGTTGAACTCCTTTCAGATCAAACCAGGTGTGAAAGCATCTGAGGAGAGTTTGTCTCTGACTTTCATCAGGAAACCTTCAAAACATGAAGAATGATTGTGGTTCAGGAAGCAGAGGATCATGGGTAATATCCACTGTTCAGATGTGTGTGAGCGACGCAGCTCAACACAACGATGGACTTTGTTTCTACATGAAAACACTTCAGAATCAGTCCCCATGTGTGACTACAGGGGGCGCTGTAGCTCAGTGAACGTGTTGCTTTAAAAACAGATTTAAAAAGGAGCCGTGCAGGACCTTGAAAGTCGAGTCTAAGTTAATATAAGAGAGATATGATCTTACTTATGAGACTTGGTTCAGAGTCTGGCAGCTGCATTACTCAACCTGAAGCCAGTAAATCATGAAAGTAACGTAATGAAGATATAAAAGAGAAAAAACAGCGAATCATCACGTCTGCAGAGCCAGAACCCAAACTGTTGGTGATTATACGGATTATTCCTTAACTGGACACAGAGATAAAACCAGTAACCAAACTGGGGGAAAAGAGACAATTCGAAATGGCAGCATGTGAATGTGATTGGTGGGAGATGAGGTTGAACGGCCGGTGTCGCCGGAGCTGCAAGAGAGATGATGGTTTCATTCAGATCTGGACCCGACATGTGGCATCTATAAGTGAAGGCAAATTAAACTCATGGGTAACTTTTTGCCCTGCAGTGGAATCTGTTTCGGGGCCGTGCTGCACAGATAAGACTCGTTGCTTTTAGTTCTCACTGATAAATAGTTTGACCGCGTATCTTCGGCTGCCTGAACACAACCACATGTCGACCACACGGGGGGGCGGATCCCAGCCGGCTCCGACGGTTTGCCACATATTGGAATTCACTGACGTGTTCTGTAGTTTCATTTCGAGGATTATGTAAGAAAAAAAAGGGGGGGGGGGGGCAGGTGAAGAGTGCTCGACTCACCTTGTGATTTAAAAGTTAAAACAAAAACCTGTTTCTCAGCTTCTCGCGTTTCAAACAGGCCTCACCGGATTTCACCCTGATCATAATATCTCCCTGAGCTGGTTCCAGCGTCTGCCTTCGATTTTCATTAGACAGATTGTTTTATTTTTTGCTCGCTGGTGGTTGACGCAGGACGGCGATGACGTGAGGACTGGTGCCAGTTTGGCAGCAGATGTAGCTCTGGTGGGACGCCAGCCACAGAGGGGAGAATAATGAGCTGCCTATAGAGCGGCCCAGACCTGAAGGGCTCGTTAAAGCTCCATCTGAGGGCTCAGCGCTCGCCTCACAGATCTGCCGGTTCCTGACAGGTTCAGGTTCACTGCTGCTCGATGTCAACACAAGACGGACGCCGAGCAAACAGTCCCTTTGTCAAAGTATTTATTAAAAAGTGTGGTATATTCAGCTATATAGATCCCTTTTAACATAGGTATAAATAAGAATCAAATGTTTAAGCATGCAGCCCCCATCGTCAGAATCTCAGTCATTTTTCTATGCATTTCTCGTTAGTTCAATCCCCTAGGGAATGATCTCTGACCTGTTAATGGATGAGCATAGAACTTGGGTTTTTGTCGTCTTTAAGCACGAGGCATGTCGCTATGAATTCATCGTTTCATTTACATTGTATGCTTAGACACATGCACCTCTCAACCATGGGATTTAGGACTTTGTTTTGCCTTGGGACGCAACCTCCCTATATAATGTGGCCTCAACTCCTGCAAAGCAGGCTTCACTATTGTCGTGTGAATGTCTCCGGATTTCTAGAGTCCGTCCTGACCTGTAAAGACTTCTGAGTAATAAACTTTAACTATGCAAGCAAGTCCTGGGTCTGCGGAGAATTCTTCCTTCAGCATCAACTTCACCATCATCGACCTCTCGGCTGGCTGCCCAAAATATACGATAAAAGCAATTGAAAGCAAATGTCCCCGTTGTGGGACTGATAAAGAGTCATCTTATCTTAACCTCTTGACTTCAGCTGAAGTGTGGATCCCTCCAGAGGCGCCGACCCAAACCCATCGCTCTCAGATCCTCGTAAACACACATATACACAACTTACATCAATTAGCTTGTGATCTGATCTGTGTTGTCAAGGACTCAGTGGCAGCGCACACTATTTAAAAAACAGAAACATCGGAGGAAGTAGAGGCTTCTACTGACGGACAAGACCACGGTTGTCCAGAGTTATCTGAACCTCCGGCCAGTAAAACCAGCAGCTACTGGTGGTGTGGGGCCGCCCACCTTTGATCAGAGGGTTTTAACTCTTTCATATGACGTCCCAAACGGTGCAGACCTGCAGCTCCTGAAGTGGACCTGCAGCCCGTGAACCTGCAGCCCGTGGACCTGCAGCCCCTGAAACCTGCAGCCCGTGAACCTGCAGCCTGTGAACCTGCAGCCCGTGAACCTGCAGCCCGTGGACCTGCAGCCCGTGGACCTGCAGCCCGTGGACCTGCAGCCCGTGAACCTGCAGCCCGTGAACCTGCAGCCCGTGAACCTGCAGCTCGTGAACCTGCAGCCCGTGAACCTGCAGCCCGTGAACCTGCAGCCCGTGGACCTGCAGCCCGTGAACCTGCAGCCCGTGAACCTGCAGCCCGTGAACCTGCAGCCCGTGAACCTGCAGCCCGTGAACCTGCAGCCCGTGAACCTGCAGCCCGTGAACCTGCAGCCCGTGCAGGTCCTCGCCGCGACCCCCCGGGACACGCAGAAACAACATGGACTAATCCAACACAGTCACACCAGCTGCGTCCCGGCGAAGCGACTCAAATCATGTGGGTTTGGTTTTACTGATAAACCGAGTTCTGAAATGAGACTTGACGCCTGCTCTCCGGGCCTCATTCAGTTCTCTTTCCTGATGTGGAGAGGAGGGGATCTGGTCGACAGCCGTGGACCACGAGACCTGTTGAGAACTTTAATATAAAGTTAAATAGATTCACTCTTCTGCACCAGTCTGGTTTCTCTGTGTTCTTCTCTGTTTCTCACTTACTTCAGTTGTTTGCGCTCAGTGTTGATTATTTGTGGCTTCATCAAGCATTTGAAATGTGAGTTGTAGGTTTGTGTGTCTTTGTGCTGCAGACTGAGCAGAGTTCACTTGAAGGAGACTAAGTGAGCCCTCTACTAACTGTGCCCCCCCCGCGACCCTTGAAATCAAAGGTGCGCCCCTGGTGCAGAGAGATGGTTTCAGCTGTGATCATGTGCAGCACATCCCAACATTTAAACACCTGTGCTGCACGTTTCTAGATTTGCTCCAAACCATAAACACGACTCTGCAGAGTTGAGATGTTTGATGAAACTAGTTTTGTAAATATAATACAACTACCACAAAATTACATGTTTGAAGTTTGTTGTTGCCAGTTGTGAAGGAGAATGATGACAAGGTGAAGACAGAGCCAGCAGAAACAAACCTAACACTGTTATGTGACTAACGAAGTATGAAACTAGTGTGTTTGATTTATGGCTTTATTCAATTTAAGTAGATTTTTATCTGATTCAGATAAAAACTCAACCGCAAACATCCAGGAGAAGTGAACACATCAAACCTGAGTTCAGTTCCCACTTTCTTTTAGTTTTGACTTCATGGATTTTATGTCTGAAACCTGAGTCACGTTCGAGTCAGTTTGTAAAAGGTTCAGAGCCACGAAGCTGTGGATCTCTTCTGAAAGAAACTTTGACCTGAGGTTACTTGATTCTATTAACACTGTCATTTGGATATTTTAAAGTTATATTTGCTTCTATTAGAAATTTGATTATATGATGAAAGTTTTTACCTTTGGAAACGTGCACGACATTTAAACAGGACTATTATAAATTCATCTCTTGTTCATCAATAACTTATTCAAAAATATTAAAAGTATTTTATTGTTATAATAAAACTATATTTTGGAATCAAACTAGACATTTTGTTTCCCTTGTTTCTCATATCTACATTCACATCAGTTTTCTTTACTTTTTGTCTTGTTGAGAAAGTGTTTAATTTGATAATTACACAATCAACTGGATTTCTATCCGTCAGAGCTTCAGTGTTTTCAGTATGAAACAGACTTTAACTGATGGACTTTAAAAACTTAAGTTTTATTTCTGTCTCTAATCTGGCAACGAAAGCTCGAGGCATCAGCGTCAGATATTTATTGGATCTGGATTTTTTGTGCAGTATTTTTTCTTATCATCTAAAAGCAAAAATTCTGTTTACATCCACTATAACTGTCCTAACTGAAGATGCTCTATGGCTCAAACTTAATTAATAGTTTGATTTATGTGGTATTCTCTCTCTCCACGACCCAGACCAGTTCATTTTTTATCTATCACAGTTTACAAAAGTTAAATGTTAGAACAATGCATCTCAAACAATTGCAAACTCAATTCAAAAGGTCCAAACTGCTCATGGAGTTTTACTTCTGACTCGAGTCTCTGTAAGAGTTGATAAATGACAGTTTCTTCACCTTCTGAGAGATGATTGACGGCTGCGACTCGAGGGCTGAAGGGTCAGAGTTCATCTGATGTGAGTCGAGTTCAAGCTTCATCTTCAATGATCGTCTCCGTGTCTCTCTGGCTGTGGAATCCTTTCTGATGACTATTTGTCCTGTTTGGACATTAGGGGCCGACTGCGTTCGGATGCATGACTTCCTGTGAGCGGGGGGGTTCCCATCAGTGATTGACGTACGCACTCTGGGATCTTAACTCTTTGAGACACAGGGTGGACGCTGTCATTCCTGCCAGGCCGAGTGTCACCCCTGATCAGATGAGATACATCCACAACAACACATCAGAGACTTCAGAAGATGCTTCCCCCCCCAAAATCTCCGGTAACAGGATGCAGTCGTCGTTTCAACTTCCCCCCCGAGACGTAAAATCTATGTTTACGCTGAAAACGAGGACGTAAACTTTATATCCGACAAAACTTATTTTAGATTAAATATTTAATTGCGGTCCCGACAGGATAAGGTAATGTGACATGAACCATGCCATGGGTCTGCAGAGGCCTGTGGTTTAAGTCTACGACCCCCCCCCCCCCAACTCTTATTCATAAGACCAGAGCAGCCTGGGACGGATATTAGATTTTAACGGTGGTGGGGCCACAGTAAAGTCGTAAAGGGCATAAATCCAAACCTCAGCCCCGGTTGAAACAGAACTTATTATTTGATCATTTGCATGTTTCCCCTTCATGAAACAAAAGTCATTCATCCAAACATTCATCTGTTGTCTCCTGCTTATCCAGACTCGGGCTGCACAAGAGGCCAGACGTCCCAGCTCTTCCTGGTGGATCTCCAGGACCCCCCCCCCCCGGGATCCCTCTCTCAGTTGGGGTTTGTCACGTAAACCTTCAAAGCAAATCGTCAGGTTCCAGAAGTACCTCAACTGTTGCCCGTTAATGAGCAGTGCTTCCATTCCGACGTCTGAACTCCTCACCCGATGACAACTAATATTTGAGATCTCGTTTTTTCGCTCATTTATATTTTTCATGGTTTTTCCGGGGGACTGAAAACTCTGGTTCTTCAGTATATTTCTCTCCCACTGATTAAAAGTAAACGATGTCTGTGAGTGTGAGTAATTTGGTGCATCTTGGTTGAATCCAAGGGGACTGTTGGGTTTTATCAGAGCTATGTCCCCTACATCCGACTTCTATCGTGCAAATAACTCAAGTTGTGTGGTGGTCTGCATGTTGTCACCCCCCCAACACAGAGGAGCAGGCTTTTATAAAGATGTGATGGTCCGGCACAGCAGATAAAATCACTTCCTCTCTGCTGGACTCTGATCTGAAGCTCAGACCATCGAGCAGACAGATAATCTGCAACCGATCAACTATTGATCCAATTTCCACGATGAAATTCACCAAAATAAAACTCAACATCAGTCTGAGAAAATCCACCGATCTGAATTCACATTGGTCCAGACTTTGACTCTGTTTTTAAACCAACACGACCAGATCCTGAATCTCAGCAAAGTGACAGTTTAGAGAACAAGAGGCCGTTGTCTTTCAGGAGAAAAGAAAGAAGAGGAAGAATCAGGCCTCGTTCAGAACAACACTGTCTCTGCATCAGAAATTCAAATCAGCTGCTCCCTGACTCGACTCCGAAGTAAATCCAGCGTCTTCCGGAAAAAGAAAACCTGACTCAGCTTTTAATGCAACTTCATTCTCTCCGGGTGTCAATCATCTCAGCTGAGTCAGCAGAAACCACTGAAGGAAATAGTTAGAACAACAGTGACACTGAACTCGAGCTCAGAGGTTTTCACCCTTCACGATTATTTCTTTTGAGCTGATTAACATATTTAAAGAGTAAAATACAAATTAAACTACTTTTCCAGTTTTAAAAGAATTAAATAATTCAGGTTATTAGAGCACTTCCTCTTTGCTTTTGTATTTCTACTCAAAGAGAGAATCAAGTGTCTGGTTGTTTTGGTGCAGATAGAAGATCTTTCTTCTTGTCTCTCCATCTCCTCCGACATGAAGGTGTTCTTCTATGAAGCTGGACTCGTCTGATGTTGTGAAGATGTTTCGCGTCTTCTCTGAAAGTCGTGTTCGCTCCTCGCCGAGCTGGACGCCACATGAGTCGTCAGGAGTCACGGTGTGAACCGAGGTTAAAATGTCCACGGGCGCCGCCGGCCGGGGAGACAGTGTCCTGTCGAGGTAGATTTCTGCTTTGAGAACAATTGGAAATGGAATCAAAAGAGTTTGATATCATGAACTTCTCATGCTACAGGGAATTCAGAAAGTATTCAGACCCTCGCACCTTTTCCCTGATTCTGCCTCGTGAGTTTCTGGAGCAGTCGATGACACTTCTAAAGACCAATTCATGAATCGGCATCGATGCTAACCACGTAGCCTACGAACATAGCCTAGCCACAGGGCCGAGCATTCACAGTTGTGATACCAAAAAACTAAAAGAGGGTTGAGGACAGAGGATTCCATCGAGGGTCAAAAGAAAAGGAACCACCTAAACCTTAAAGAGTGGCAGCGAGCGCGGCGGTGATGCAGGAGGTACAGAGGGTACCTCCTGCATCCCTCTGTACCTCTTCTCCACCAACCAGGAGTCGCTTACTTTATTTTTTCCTTTGCGCTGCTACGTCCTTGTGCTTCTGGGCCATTTGTGAACTTCCTCTGCCGGATCAATAAAGGTACATTTCATCTAAATGTCTGTACATCGTACAGATGAGGGAAATTACAGAATCAATCCATTAGCTCATCTTCTAAACTTTCAGCCCTGCTCCCCGGACAGTGCCCCCTGTTGTTCATGTGTATTATGCGTCTTGCGTACATACGTTAATTTCTGAAGATGTTCTCGAGCCAACGCTGCAAAATGGATCCCGGTTGCACGAGGCAGCCGACGCCCACATGGGAGAGTGAAGTCAAAACAAGAACATCTCCGCTAACACTCAACTCTTGTTTTTTGTTTCCCCGAAAAATTTCATCAGAATGTTTTCAAACATATCGGTCGATCTTTTTCTTTTGGGTTTCGTAACATTGTGTAGTGTCGATATATTTTTGTATTACCACACCACCTCTACACTTTAAAAGAGGGGAAACGTTAAATGAGAGCAAGAGAGAAGAAAGTGTGTGACCAAGAAACAGACTTTTAGAATAACGACAAACTTTGGAGGTGCAGCGTGACTCTGGATCCTCGGATCTCACTCTCAGCTTCTCTGTAGCTTTTTATTTGTGGAGCAGATTCTTGGGAATCGTCGTGCGCAGCGTTCTTCTTCTTCCTTCAGTGCGTTTTCTGTCGGGGCAGCTCGCCACGTTAACACTACATCATCCTGCTAAAGAGATTTGTACCGTTTTATTTCCGCTTTGAACGGCATCTTAGAGCGCGGAGCTGCCACAGTAAAGTCAAGAAGACGAATGGAGGTTTATTATCACGTCTCCGGTTCTCTGCTGAGCTCGACTGCTTTTCGTTTTCCGAACAAAACAAATGACGGAGGCTGAACGTGACGAGTTTATTCATGAGACTTAAAGATAAATCACGAGGGGGAATAATGAAGCAGTGCAGTTGTTGCTTTGTTACAGTGGAACACAACTATTTAATCTATTGATACCAATTTCATATACACCATCGATTTAATCCACGTTTTTGTTTTTATCTTATTTGTTGAAATCCTCTCCACGTTGTGATAGCCGTCAATAATAAAATTGGACCAATCAGTTCAATTGGACCAAAGTCTTCTGTAAATCATGTGTTTCACTGTGATTTACGACTTTTTACAGGTGTGCACAAAAGCCTTTTACCACCAGGACTCACGTGCACCCCCCACGTTTGTAGTCAGGTTGGTTTCATTTCCTCCAACAGGAAAGTTATGTCCACTTCTTTGTTTGTCAGCAGCTTTATGCAAAAACGACTTAACAGAATTTCCCCCCTGTGATGTTTTGAAGTACATTGAACTCTGAGGTGTTGGTGATTAATAAGCCATGAACATTTGTGAACCAGTTGCATTTTACAACGAGTGGCCGGACAGCAGAGGGAGAGAGCTCCTGCAAGTTTGTGATGCTTTTCTACCTGAGTTTTAAAAACGAAATAGCGGTTCAATTAGGTGTAAATGTTTGTAATACATACACATATATATATATATATATAAATAAAAGATTAATGTTTAGTGGCAAAATGCACTTTGGTCCATTAGAAACATTTACTACTTTGCTGTCAAACAACACTTCTGTGTGGTTTGAATCATGGAATCTTGTATTTTCCCGGTTTCTTGGTGGGACCACCGATCGACAGGTTCCTCAGGGATCTGAACACGAGGCCGAGCGACGACCTGAGGGTTTTATTCTCATCACATCGACAGAGGAGCTGCAGCTGACAGAACACAGACTCTCTCAGGTTAAACAGCTCAACCACTGCTCAGCTCCGGCTCACACACAACTCCTCCTCTGCTGTTTCACTACATGTAGTACACAACTGGAACCACAGGGGACGCTGTTCAGACAAAGTTACACTGTCCTCACAAAGAGGAGCATGATGGTTTATTAATTTTTTAGTCATATTTTGAATTCTGTAATTTCAAACTTGACATTTTCTGTTGTATTTGTAAAGCTCTTGTTAATTTGAACACTAAATTGATAAATTGCTGTATAAATTGTATAATATATAATATAATATATATGATATATTGTAGAATATATATATTACTCCTTTGATTATGCATGAATTTATGAAATAATTAATTATATTGTGATTTAGTCTATTTTATGTTTTACTTTTAATCCTCATATTGTAATACTTCCATAACAAGTGTTGCTTCTTATTGATCCTCAAAGAACCTGTGAGATAATCGTCCCGAATCAGAATCTGTGATATTTATGTAAAAGGACAAAAACCACAGTTTAAGTTTTTATGTCACTATTTCTCTTTCAAACGAAAAATGTGAACATTGATAATCACACCAAACGTCATTGATGCTAAATGTGGGTTTTAACACAAACTGTCCAGCACAACAATCCAGAGCTTCGAGATTAGAGAAGACACACTGCCATCTGCTGGACTATTACTGTAGAGACACTGATATTAAACCAGACTGATCCTTCAGACGTTTAAATATTAAACATTAACGCTGTTTCACTTGTTTGACTCTTAAACTTTGGAGAACCTTGACTTTATAAAAAAAATTGTTTCAAATAAGAATCAGTCTGATGAACAGAATATCTTGATCAATGCTAATATTTAGTTTTGTTTGGGCTGATTGTCACTAGTGAATTAATAATTTAGTGTATTTTAATACAAGCCCATGTGGAGGACGCATCTACTGAACTGTTTTATAATTCGGTCACATGTTTTTAAAAGGTTTTCTCATCCCACCTCTGAGTTTTAATCCCATCAACAGTCTGAGTGGTTCTGAATCAGATTGAAATCTGCTGCTCTGACATCTGCTTTGTGTTTGGTCAGTAAACTCAGTTTTAATAATGAAATCTAAACCCCAATGTGAGGGACAGTAGTCGATCTTATCAGGTGCTTCCAGCTGGCGGAGGAGCTCGGGTCCAAACACGGCAGCTTCGATTCCAAGAAACCACTTCAGAGACCTGAGGCCTGTTTCAGAGCAGCTCAAACAAACATCTCAGTGACTCGGACTGTGGTGAATGAAAATAAGAAACGTCTCTGGTGCAGCTGCAGAAGATGAAAACTATAAATCAAACAAATACAGGTTCATAGATCTGCGATTGAAACCATGTAGTCTGACCTAAAGTCAATGGTGTTAGTTCTCAGAGGGGGTCTTGTGTCAAACTTTTGCTCATGAAATAACTCAACATGTAGTAAACTAAAATATAGAAAAATAGTCATGTATACATGTTATCCAGTAATCTATAGTATATAATATCTAAGATATAAACATCCACAGATCAGAGACTTAAAGCTTCAATTATGATTCATTCATGGCATTATAAAATATATTTGACATGCATATGAGAAAACAAACCAGAGTCAAATTGTTTCTTTTAATTTGTTTTGTTTTTTATCGCCACCTCGTCAGTTTGAACATGATCCATTGTTTACAAGCAGCTGAACTCACATTCAGGCTTTAACCGTTTAGAACAGCGACCAGTTTGAAACTCCACCCGAGCCGTTTCCACCCAGCTTCAGAATCGGGGCTTTTCAGTCAAATTAAATAAATCACAATACAAAAAGAAAATGAGACGGCATAAAGAATAAGACTTTTTAAAACAGGACTTGCTTTGGTGGCTCCTTTGGCAGCGGCGCTCGTCTTAAAGCCGGGAACACGCCCTGCGTCACCGAGCGAGTTCCAGAGCGTGTCCCAGCTAAGTGCTAACACAGGGCAGTGTTGATGTGAGCGCACAACAGAATTAAACTGTTGCACAATAAACTGTTTGCCTCAAGATTCAGAAGAAAATGCAGCGTTTCTCCTCGAGCCCCAGCGGCGAGATGGAGGCAAGAGTCCAGCTAGAAAATCATTAGGGTTTAATTGATTCCATAAACGAAGAGGGAATGACATGAACGAGAGGAATTCTCTTTAAGAACGTCACAGTAGCACGAGACGGTGTTTCAGAAGAGTGTTGATGAGGAGGAGGAGACTGAAGATATCAGTGAGTGATGGCGTGTCGGAGGAAGTTGGCTGCTGCTCTGAACAAAAGACGTGCACGGTGTCCTGCGTCTTCTGGGTCCCGTCCACACAACTACTGACTGGAAGCTTGGGGTTGATGCAGGTTCACGTTTCAGAACATGTCGTAGATTCAATCTTCAGCCACGTCGGACCACTTGATGCAAACTTATCTGAAAATGCTAAATACTTTTAAGCACTTGGTATGGAGGCCGTTTTAAAAACAGAAAACCGTCTGTTTCCCTGAAAAGTCGACATTTGTCCGAAACCCAAGCGTTACCCAGAGTGCAACAGGCCAAAACAGTCAGTGCTCCTATCCACCAAACACCAACACCCTTCTAGCCACACCTCCTCCTGTCTGCTCCCCAGCCGGGCCGGCGGGCTCAGTAGCGGTAGTGGTCTGGTTTGAAGGGCCCCTCCGTGGGCAGACCCAGGTACTTGGCCTGCTTGCCTGACAGCTTGGTCAGCTTCACTCCCAGTTTGTCCAAGTGAGCGGCTGCGACCTGCTCGTCCAACTGGTGGGAAACAAGAGAACAGATCCTGTTAAATGAAACCTGGAAACACTTTCATATTTTAAAAACATTTCTCTACGTCTGTTTCCTCTGCAAAGCACGTGAAGCTACGCAAAATGTACGTTATCATTTCATGGGCCAAGAAATAACTCATTTAGATTTGGTTAAAGGGCAAATGCCGTTATTTTAACTTCGGCAGAAATGTTTGACAGTTTCACAGATTTCTCTACGACTGATATCTTTGAGTTTGAGACATTTACTGCAGCCTGATTGAATTCAACAGGAGTTGGCCGGGGTATTTAGTTTGGTAGTCTATATTTAGAGCTGCAAAATATGTTTACAGTCGTCTTGTCATGTGAAAGATGTCGAAATTAAACTATTTGCATCTTTCCATGTTAAGTGGCTCATCACACAGACGAAACTAAAACATCGTGTTGGGTGTGTTCTGACCTTCTTGGGGAGGAAGTAAACTCCCAGAGGATATTTGGCGGTGTTTGTCCACAACTCGATCTGAGCCAGCACCTACAGGAGAGGACAGACGGGGACACTCACATGTTCAGTGGAGCTGCATCAACTTTGTCATCAATATGTTGAGGTTGCAAACTGAAATCTTGATTATCAACCAAAACAAAAAGTAGTTCTAAAGTTAAGAATATTCCCTCAGTGCCACCTCCTCCTTTCATAGAAACTCACCTGGTTGGTGAAGGAGTTGCTCATGACGAAGGACGGGTGTCCCATGGCACAGCCCAGGTTGACCAGTCGACCCTCGGCCAGGACGATGATGTGACGTCCGCTCTTCATCCTATAACGATCAACCTGAGGAAGAGGAGGAAGATGAGACACACTGAAGGGACAGAACAAGAATCAACCGGTTCAGGGTGGTCCTACCTGTGGCTTGATGTTGATCTTCTCTGCTGCGTTCTTGATGAGCCAGCCCATGTCGATCTCACAGTCAAAGTGTCCGATGTTGCAGACGATGGCGTCGTCCTTCATGTTCTCAAAGTGTCTGAGGGAAACACACGACACATATACAACTTCACACGGGGCAAACATGGATGTGACACAAGAATTCAGTCCTGCATCAAGTCTCTCCAACTGAAACATGAGCTTTGCCTGAACTTACTCTCCCAAGATGATGTCCTCGCAGCCTGTGGTGGTGACGAAGATGTTTCCTTCCTTACAAGCTTCCTCCATGGTGGTGACTTCATAACCTGCAGAGACACGAGGAGAAGACATGACATCAATATTTGTCTGGTTGACAGACGACGGCTCCACCACACGATAATTACATCAAAGACTCGGGATCTGCGATAGTCGGTTTATTTTTTGCAGTGGGAGGAAGTAGAAGAGTCGGCTGCTCCACCTCTTCCCTGAACAACAGAGGATTTGTTGTTGTGAACGCGTCTGTGCAGAAAACTTCCCTCTGTGTTGTGCATGTGTGAAAGAAACTCTTAATAAACTCTGCAGCCAATTCTCCAGATTTCACCCAGAAGCCATGTTTGAAAACGGCTGAAGAGTTCACATTTAGATTTGTAACATCTGACAGCGGCTTAGTTTAGACTTCAGAGCAAATCTTAATCCCCAATCTGATAGAAAAGTCCATCCACAGCTGCCTTCTCCCCTTGATTCAAATTCAGTGATGCTGTAACTTCAGTGTTGTCCGTCATCACTCACCCTCCATGGCAGCCTGCAGGGCATTGATGGGGTCGATCTCCGTCACGATGACTCTCGCTCCGAAGCCGCGCAGCGCCTGGACGCAGCCCTTACCCACGTCTCCGTAACCGGCCACGACAGCCACTTTGCCGGCGATCATCACGTCTGTGGCACGCTTGATACCGTCGATCAGACTTTCCCTGCAGCCGTACAGGTTGTCGAACTTGCTCTGCAGGAGAGAGACGGAACACAATTTGTTATTCCTCCCGACAGAGCAGAGGAGAGACAGATCTTTATCATTTTATTCCACTAAATACAAGTCAGCCGAAGAAAAGAAGATGAATTCATTTCTGTTGCATGTCGTCGTAGTCATGAGACCTGATGCAGCTGAAGAGGATTCGAACTCGAGGCCGTTACCTTTGTGACGGAGTCGTTGACATTGATGGCGGGGATCTTCAGCTCGCCATTCTTCATCATCTTGTACAAGTTGTGAACACCTGTAGTGGTCTCCTCCGACACGCCGCGGATACCTGAGAAGACAGGGTCACAAAATTAGGACCATGTACATGACTGATGCTGCACTACAAGTTACGAGCAGGTGGTGGTGGGAGGGGGGGGTAACACCTCAAGGGACAGGAAATAAAAATAAGAATCATGCATCTATGCTTAAATGTTCAAATGTATTAATATGATCCATGAAAGAGTTTTGAATTTAAAAAATCTTCCCCCTTCATTGACATGTTGGAAAAGGGACCCAAAGGAAACAGCTCAGAGATAAACTCAGAAAGACCCAGTGTAAAATTGTGCGTTAGCGTGTTTCTAGAACCCGACCTGCCAGCAGCTTGGGGTACTTCTGGTGGACCAGGTTGGTCAGGTCTCCTCCGTCATCCAGGATCATGTTCAGGGGCTGACCATCCTTGAAGTACAGAGTCTGCTCGATGCACCACATGTACTCCTCGTCAGTCTCACCTTTCCAAGCGAACACTGCAGACACAGGGACACTGGTTGGTTTGTTTCCATTTAGAGTCGGTGGGTGAATATAAATCGGCGCTGATGGGAATCGCACCGGGGCCATGTCCACACCAATAGCTTCAAAACAACCAGCGTCTTCTGCACACCTCCACTTTCAGGTTTCAGTGACGAGTTCTACAGACAAGTGAATATTAAACACAGGAGGAGAGAGTTACCTGGAATGCCGGCCTTGGCGATGGCGGCAGCAGCGTGATCCTGGGTGGAGAAGATGTTGCAGCTCGACCACTGAACCTGTGGGAGGAAGGAAGGGACACGCATGTGAAAAAGAACATAACCAGTGTAGACTGGGAAACTGACACAGCAGAGATTAGTCATGTGTCATGTTTTAGAATCCAAGAAAACTTATCTAAAAAGAAATGATGATATCCAGTCTCACATCAGCAGTTTCTATGCAGATCACTTTCACAGGTTTAACAGTTGCAGCTGTTTGTGTGTGAGTTAAACATGGTGAGTAGATCTGACTCCTCTGATGTAGAACACCACCCGACTCAAGGGGAAGGAAATCATTCAGCTCAAAGTGATATGAATAATAGTATTTGTCTAGTTTAACAGATTAACAGAGTCTGCTAGAGCTGCAGAGTGTCACCACTACAGAGAGAGGAGAGGTAGAATGAGAGCAGGTTGTTTTTCTGTGTTTGTTCTCAGGCTGCAGGCTCCTGCAGGAACAGACCAGTCCTGGTTACAGATAAAACCAACATGCAACCCAGTGGCCTTGAGACAAAGTCCCAGACGCACTGAAACAGTTTGTACATATTAATGGATCAATAAACTCCTTCCCTTTCAAATGCTGCTGCAAGTCCACAAACTGGAACTTACAAGAGCAGCTCCAGGTAAAAAGTATCCACAAAAAAAACAAATCCTGTTATTGAAGAATATATATCTAATCTACAATCAAATAACCAGGTCCTGTTGCTCATGAAATTATTTCACTGACTGGACAATGAACAACCAACATCACTGGATTTCAGTGGAGACAAAGTCCCCTCTCATCTTTGTTTAAGAGAAACAAGGACCAATTAAAAGACAGATTATCTTAAGTTATAAGCGATTGGTAGAAGAAGCTTTAAAAGCCGCCTGAAGCTTTTACCTCAGCTCCGAGGTCGATGAGGGTCTCGATGAGCACGGCGGTCTGCAGGGTCATGTGGAGGCAGCCGGCGATGCGGGCGCCCTTCAGGGGCTTGGTCTGACCGTACAGCTCCTTCATCTTCATGAGACCAGGCATCTCATTCTCTGCAATATCAATGGCCTTACGTCCCCATTCGGCCAGGGTGATATCGGCTAGAAGAGAGATGGTACAGTTTAGATAAACATCCTCTAATAACCATCGTTATATATAAATTCACACATCGGTAATAAAAGGTTTGTAAAAAGGTTATGACAAAAGCCCGTCCTGCCCATGATCAGGTGAGTTTGGCTGAATAGAGACGTAGAACAGTAGGAACAGCAGGATCAGCACTGCAGCGTCTAAACCAGGCTGATATTCAGCAGCTGGTCCCTTTCACCCACTAATCTCATTCTGTGCACTTTAAAATGGAGATGATCACGATACAGAAAGAGGCTTTGTGATCCAACAGGCAGGGAGGCCCTCTCGTTTTAGGCTGCAAGTTAAAACTCAGGGTAACAGGGTGAAGTCCTGAACTACGACCCCCCCCCACCCCGCCTCCACCACTAGAGCAGCTGCAGCCTGTTCAAACACACCTCCACCAGTCTGACCGCTCTAAACCAGCACTGGGCTGATTGAACATCCACAGAGAGGATTATGAGCTGAAGTTCACACCGCGGTCAAAGCTGTGACGAGAGGCAAACTTCTTTAGATTGTTCAGAGGCTAAAATAACAAATTCATCTAGAATACATAATTAGTTTAACATTAATTTTGATATAGAAGACCAAGAACTAGAGGTAAACTTGTACAAGTCACCCTCTAATCTTTTACTGGTTTGTAACACCAGATTTCTTTTGTCTGACAGACAGTCCAGAGACATTATTATTATGATATCCACATATCGTATATTATCAGATAAAACCAACATGACTTTCCATTCCAAGTTCTTTGAAAAATAACAAACCCAGTTAATTGCTCAGGAAATTCTTCTCAATTAAGTGATTGATTTGACCAGAATGCCAATTATTTCCTGTTAATTGATTTCTTCCGTTATAAAATATACAAAGAGTAAAAAGGGAATTTCTATAAAATGCAGCATTGATAATTTGTCCCGTCAACACCTGCTGCAAACTCAATAACTTGGGAAATCCTTTTCACACGTTAGAGCCTGAAATAAATAAATGATCATAATGTGATGTTCTGATCCGTCGGGCCTGATTGATCCCGACAGTCCTCGAGATGACCAGTGAAGAACGTGGACTTTGCCCTGAAGCTGTTTGTTAATGGACATTGTGCAACTGGGCGGCTTCTAAACCAGCTCTGGTCTAACCCAGACCAGACCAGGAGGTCTCATGTTTAGATAATGAGTTATTACTTAAGATAAATATAATTTATATCCCATATTTTCCACACGTTTTCTGACATGTCCACTTTGTACATTTTGTTTCTTTCAGGTGGATTATAGATTTCTCGACGCAAAGCTGCTGCCACACGTTCTTTATTTTAATAATCTGGTTTATTAAGAAGGATAACAACACTTCAGATTTGCATATTAAGAAATGTAATTTTATGAACTTTATATAAAAGCACACGCGCACCACGTGTAGTCGCAGCCCTGCTCCGGTGTGAAGTTACGTTCAGCGCCTGTTTCAGTCACTCACGCGGATCTGGGGGCGCGGTGCATCACGGGACTTTGTAGTTTACCAACACGGATCCAAGCCGAGGTTCGCTGCGCAATAAAACTACAAGTCCCAGAGGCGGCGGGAGGACACTGGCGTTCAAGCGCTCGGCAGCTAGCGACACTTCCACATGCCGATTCATTCTGACGTTTGAAAAACCTGCGAACTACAAAAGCACGTCCAGTGGGGAAATCCACGCGTTGCTTGCCTTTTTTAACGAAAGTGCTAACACGACGTGCTAACTAGCTTAACCGCACAACAACAACAGTGTTTCTTTACATGACGCTAGCAAGTGAGCAGCAGCTAAACCGGACGCGAGCTAACGGTATGAAGCCGGGACGCGACATGACGCTGTGTGCATTCGCTTTCATTCAGGCTGCGTGCGGAGAAGCTTTCCGGGTTTAAGCCGGCGCACGCTACCACACTGTTAGCATGCTAGCTAGCAACGCGCCATCTTGTTATAAAAGGACTTTAACAACAGATAAATAACAAAACTACTGACCAACTTTGAAGGCTAGTTTCTCAGACATGTTGGTTGGTCGGTGGCTCGGACCCGGGTGGCGCTGCAGAGACCTGAACGACGGACGGAGACAGAGAAGGAGGGTCGGCAACGTGACGGCTTCGCTTTTATACCCACGAGCCGAAGTTTAACCGACGAACCTAGCAGCCGACTCTGCGTTCCCATTGGCTGCGGGGGATCCCCGCCCCGCGCACGAGGGATCTGATTGGACGAGCTGGGGTACGGTGTGGGCGGGCCCAACCAAATGACAGGTCTTTAGTTTTGGAGCAAGTTGAGGAAAAAACAGATGTGGAGTCAGATGTTTGTGAAACACAGACAGATGTTCTATTACGTTTTTATTATTGTTTCGCAGTGGTGTATAAAGTACTTGAAAGCCATACTTGAGTAAAGTACAGATATGTTACCTGGAAGGGACTCCGGTAAAAGTAAAAGTCACCCGTCAGAGAATCACTTGAGTAAAAGTAAAAGTAGCTCATATTAAATCGAATTAAATTTCAAAAGTATCTGGTGTTGAAATGTACTCAAGTATCAAAAGTAAAAGGACAAACATTTTAAATGCAAAGTGCTTATTATAGTAGGCCTACACAGACACAAAACCCCAAATTGTTCTCTTCAGGACTTATTTAAACTGTCTGCAAAATTATAACAACAATATACATGTAATGTATAATTTTACAAATTGGGAACCCCAGATGCTGAGGTTCAAATAGTACTGGACTAGTGCATCTGAACTTCAAGTGCCTCTTGTGTCTACCTGAGAACACTAATAGACCACAGTATAACCACTAAATGTAATTTAGATATTTACAAAGTGTAATTCTGTAAATATCACTAAACAATGGAGCTTTCATCAGTAGCAGGAATGATACACAATGCCCCTTATGATAACTCAACAAAGGGAAACAAGTTATAGTACACAAAATAAGATAGTCTCTCTTTTGTTAACAGCCCGCACAGCGCCAGTACAGAGAAGAAACAAATGGAAATGTTTTACCTGTGACTTTCTGTTCTTAAATGATTCACACGTAGGTTCCACATATGGCAACATCGGAATTTACTCGGACAAGCCTTTCGAAAATTCAATCCATATTCTGATATGTTCAGTGGATCGAGGCAGGACTTGTGTGCAAGAACACAAAGTAGGGAGATAAGTGCATGTATGGAATTTTATTTACACAATCAGGAGCTTACCAAGCAAATGTTCAAAACCTAAATTGGCCACAAAACCGAGAGTGCTGACAGGCTGGTAAGTTCAGATACAACCAAAGATCCTGAGTACAAGGGGGCTGTAAGGTTCTATCAGGTAGGCAGGCAGGTAAGACTGGGGAGAGCGTGGCCTAGGGGATAGAGCGGGTGCTCTGCAACAAGAAGGTTGCCGGTTCGAATCCCACTCTATCCCATCTGCATGCCTAAGTGTCCATGGCAAGATACTGAACCCCTAGATGGCCCCTCATAAAATGATGAGTGTTCTTAAAATGTAAGTCGCTTTGGATAAAAGCATGACATGTAATGTAATGTAAGACAGATACAGAAACAGACCTACAAAAAGGTCAGCCCAAAGGTCAGGCCTGTTGCAGGCCCAGCTTAAACACCTCGAGTATATTTGGTTACTCCTCAAATGTGTTTGTCTTCTCCCGGAGATCCTGGACGTGCTCTGTTATACAAGCAGTAAGAAAATATTTTAAACAATACCCTATTGTCATTTCTTTATATATACGAAGTAGAAAGTACAGATATTTGTGTTCAAATGTAGTGAGTAAAAGTAAAAAGTCGTCAGGAAAAATCAGTACTCAAGTAAAGTACAGATATGTGAAAAATCTTCTTTAGTACAGTAACGAAGTATTTCTACTTCGCTACTTCCGACCACTGCTAATACAACACATACAGTCAGATATTGTACATTACATCAGGTATTACTTCCACTATTGTTTTTGCTGCTTTTTAATGTATGACAAGTTCTATCTTATCTAAATATTATTATCCAACATATATTATACACTTAAAAGACATTCTATTGGAACAGGTTGGTTGGTAATATAAATATATAACAGATGTGTAGTCAGATGTTTCTAAAATAAAATTAGAGTAAGTTTATAATGGCAAATGTTCTATTATGTTTTTTTATAGTGTTTATTATTGTAGATTACATTAGGTATTTTTTCCACTATATATACAAATATCTGTTTATAATTCATGTGCATTATACAAACCAACTAACTGTTTAACAAACCTATGATTTAAACACTATGGCCAGTAATACAAATAATAATAGTATAAAGATTAAAAACACTACACCAGATAAAAACTTCTGCAAAAATACTGAACTGTATATTTAATTCTCCTTTTTGAAATTCTATTCCACACATATCCTGTGTACTTTTAAATTGTATAAATGTTGAACTGTGACTTGTTCCTTGCACATGCAACTGCATTGTTGAACAAACAGTACAAAGTGTATTCTTGTATATGCACAATCTACAGAAGGGTTCACCGGAACATAATGTGACACATTGGTTAAATAGAAAGCTGCTGAATTACAAACTACAAAAAAGATATGACTCTCTTGCAACTGAAGCCAAACCTGGTTTGAATCCTGGTTTGACCCCCGCACAGAGAGTGTTTTGTAATACTGGACCCACAAGTGTTTAATGAGTAAAACTACGCTGTGCTCTGCTTCGAAGTGTTGAGGAATTTAAAAAGGACACCGGGATGTTCAAAACATAGGAAACAGGGAAGAACAGATAAAGCATATTCAGTATTTCAAACCAGAGTAGGGATCACAACCTGTACAAATAAAATTAATGTAAATGTAACGACAATACATTCTAAATGCAACAGGTCATTAATAAATGCAGCAATAAAAAGCAACATAGTGTAAAAAATACTATGTGTTGTCTTATATGTTCATGTTAATGCGTGAAGCCACAGTACTGAGCACAGCTGCTGCCCTTCTCTTAACTCTATCACGGCCTTGGTCTCAGACTCAATGAGAGTAAAGGTCCTCACACACAAGCCTCCACAAACAATTCTGACATTTTAATATTTAAATACAGAAGATCAGTAGCAGGAGGAGTGGACAGCTGCTCCCTGAGAAGATGTGTATGTAAACCAAATTACATGAAATATTATGGAATATGACAAGTTTGTTTTTTAGCTGTATCTTAAGGTTGAGCTTAAATGTTAGATAATAACTATTATTAATAAATGAACAGCTAAATGTATATTCCAGTAGTTGGAGGCCCAAACCTTTTATACTTGTACTGCACTGCTCCCTCTGGTAATCTCCTATGTGGCCCCACAGCTACTCTCCTTCTGCACTATAAACTAACTCAGTGATGGGGGCCATGAAAAAGATGAGGTAGGTATCAGCAAAATATTTAAATCAAGTATTTATATATTTGTACCATGTTGCAGTAATGATATCTCCTGGCCTCGAGTGTTTTAAAGCTTGTCCTGGGTCTCTGTCGGTCTCAGAGACCTTGTGATTGATTGTGAGCAGCTCCTGAAACAATATGTGGGAGAAGATCGTGGTGTGAGAAGCTTGGCTGCCTCAGTTATTTAGTGTGTGAGGTTTATTTGATAGCACCTTTTTAATCATGTGTTTGAATTCCAAGATATTTAAAATCATACACCACCATAAGCTTTTGTCCTTTGACTCAAATATTCTGTGGTCAGGTTTTCCAGAGTTTATCTGCAGCTGATGTCAGGGGTCAGGGGTCAGGGACATTCATTTATTAATTTAGTGCTTTAATCACAGGTTGCAGTTCAAAATGGTGATTATTCAATGATAGAACACTCACTTACATGACGCCTTCAACCAGCGGCATCAAAACCAATATAAAAGATTATGCACAGTGCTACTGGATGACATGAATATCTCCGTACAGCAGAGAAATGAAAGTCTGGGGTGAATAACAGGCGAGAAACCCCGGGACTGAGTGACAGCCTCATGTTGAAGAGGCTGAACTCTGCTCACTGGCAGAAATTCAACACTGCAGCTAATTTAAGAACATGTTTCAAACCGTCTTGGTCCGGACAACAGCGGGTTGTCGACTCAGCAGTCTGACGGGTGCTGGGTTCGAGTCTCACACTCTGGAGGGAGGTGGACTCAAGTGTTCATAGAACATGTGCAGGAAACCTGTCATTGTCATTTGTTTTCAGATTTGAAACATTTTAATTAAATTTAAATTCTCAAGTTGAATTATTTTGCCAAACTCCTGCTGTGTATTAATTATTTAAGCCTTTTTTTATCTCACGTATTTAATGAATCCACAATCAATCACTCAGGAACTTCCTCCGCCAAGGCCGAACAATCCTACACGATTGTTCAGCTTTGTGCTAGAAACATAATTGGAAGAAGAAAGTGGTCTGATAACCTTAATGAAGTTTTTTTTAACAGACACATAATCCTAAACTGTGAAAAGTCAAGATCTGTGAACTTAAATATTCACAAAAATGTAATAGAAATGGAAAAACTAAATTCCTGGACCTACCCCTTAGTTCACAGCCGCACCACTGACCCTTCAAACTTCAAATTTCCACTTATTAAAATAGTCAGTTGCTTAGAGGAGCCCATGGTTGTTGAATGTTGTCTGAAAACCAGTTTACTGCCAGTTCAACAGAACCAAGCTGCAGATGTTCACAGATTGAGATGGTATTGAAACCCACCCGAGTTCGACAGTCTTGTTTTATTTAAAACTAGACGGAACCATATTTAAAGGAGCGGGGGGCGGAGCCTGACTGATAGCATGAAAAACCCTACATTCCCAACTACACCTGTGACCTGCACCCATTGGACGAAGCAAGCTGTCACTCACATGATATCCACGCCCCGATACAAACAGTGCATCATGGTCTAATTAAAAAAAAAAAAAAACTTACACAACAGATTGAGCCTTCAGGCACTTCAGCATTAGAGTCACATTCCAAACCCAGACTCTCCTTGTATGTACAGTCGATAGTAAATACAAGACACTGCTGAGGTTTGCATTAAATCCCAACTTTATTAAGATAAAGTGTATACAACCCAACATTGACAACAGTCACAGAGCAACATGGTTGCCACACGGGGAAAAACAATCTCCGATGTCCAACCCTTTGTAGAGCTCTGAGCAGAACTGGCTACTGGTCACACTGTTCTGAACAGCCAGATAGCACATGAGTAATATTTGAGCCAAAACACACACACACAGGAAAAAGAAAAACAAACTCCATTGGCATCATATCTACACTTCTTCTCGATAGTTTGTTGTTAAATATAAAGGGTTGAGGTCGACCCACTGACTTTAGCGTTACAAAAATGAGAAACGTTTTTAATTGCTCCTTCTTTTTTAAAAATATGTTCACACTCAACCAGCTGTTGGATCTGGGCCGACCTCAGTCCGTCCATGCATAAATGTGTTTGCAGATGGGAGGAGGGGGGTGTGGCTTTACAGCATAAGTAGCAGGGCGGTGAGCAGCAGCTGGACTCGCTCAAATCCTCCTTTTCTCCATGAGGGCCAACACATGTCACGTGTGTTGTTCAATGTTCAAATCAAACGTTTTTCACTACAGGTGAGTTAATAGTAAAAGAAGGAAGAAAAAAAAGGAAATCCAGGTCACCGTCTTGAGTTGATGTGATAATCACAGGAGGTCACTGTGTCATGGGGCCGAGGAAACATCGCTCACGCCCAGAATCTTTACAATTCAACACGTGTGGGATTCTCTCAGAAGACGTCACTGTTAAACCACAGACGAGGGAATTTCAAATTCACAAACGGAAGCATTGTAATGTGTCCTCTAGCGGCCACTCGTACCTGCACCATCTTGACAGCAATGTATAAATTGTCCAAATATAATAAAAATAATATGATTTTGTACCTAGATAATAAATTCATAAAATCAATCTTATTGGAGTTATCACGGGTCAGATCAGGATTTTACAGGATTATCCAAGAAATTTAGTTTTCTTGATTTTATCTCATTTTTGCTTTTGTTGTGGAATATTCATGATATTTTTTAAGGTTCACAGAGCAAATGACTCTCTCTATTAATTAGTCTGCTCTTATCTGCCAGTGTCATCGACTTGATTTGAAGTTTAGAAACCAAAGTCTCTGGCAAAGTCGAGCATTAGCACGTTAGCAGTGATAATTAGTTGCTTTTGAAAAATGAGGTTGAAAGCTTCTAATATCCAGTGAGAGTCGTGACTGAACCATTTTTCACTTTTTCAATGTTTGGCAAAGGGGACCATGGTGGTTAAGGATCATCAGTGGAGCCAGAGCACTGGCATCACTGGTACTCTAAACGTTTTCATCTATTTTTACTCTCTCCTCACACAACATTTTAGTATTTTAAGTGGTTGGACCAACATGGCCCTAGATAAGTAAACAAGAAGCTGCCCAAGGGCACTTCGGCAGTGCGAGATATGGCTCACAGATTCTCTAATAACCAGGTGTCTTACTGCACTGTTACATATCTGTGATGTGTTGTTTTGTGGTTTGACAGTGACGTTTCAATAAGGAAGTCCCACACTTTCATCATGAATCCTTTTGTTGAGATTTAGCAGAGATGGTGTTGATGGAGGATGTGGTCACCACCTCAGAAGAGCAGAGACATGACAGCACAGGAAGCAGAGAAATGGCTGAGTCACGTCGTCTTTCAGATTTTTCTTCCCACACATCTTTTGATTATTTTTTCACATTCCTCCCAGAAACAAGCATTGTCGTGTTCCTCCACACACCCTTCCCTAGAAGTATGCACTTGCAAGCTCCGGTCCTAAGTGCTCATTCGGGCACTCTCTTTCTTAAAAAGAGCATTTTGATAATCATAACCACAGGCTGCGAGGGCACGACATTTACTTTTCATGCTCGATGCCCTTCAGATACAGAGGAGTGTGCAGGTGGAGCAAAGAGATTCTTATTATAACATTAATTTGAAGAGAACAGCCTGGGTTCACATCAGCACAAGTGCATACTTCAGGGCGGGGGGTATGGTTAGATATTGGGATGTCGACTTTAAGCCCAGAGTCTCTGTCTGTCCTCCAGATGAATGGGACCAGTCTGGTGGCACAGAAACAGACCGGAGAGGGGCGCTAGCTAGCTGGAATGGCAAGCTAGCTTAGTTAGCTGCCCAGGCCTCGAGTTCCGAGAAGTCGTCTTCGTCTTCCTCCTTCTTCTTGGCTAAAAATAAACAGAGACAGATGATACAATTTAATTTCTCCGGCCGATGTTAGTGATGTGGAATAAATTCTATTCTGCAAGTTCCATGAAGTACCTGGTCTTGCAGGGAGAGATGTAGATGGTACGCTGGGTAGAGGGACATCGTCTGTTTCTTGGATTTCCAGAAGATTTTTGTCCAGCTCTTCCTGTTCCAGATCCTCCAGCTCAGCCATGAGCTCATCCTGAACACACACAGCAGGATCAGTAAATGATCTAGAAACCTGTAGAGCGCTCACCTCCGCCTAGCTCCAACAATCGACTTAATGTTTCTCAGCCTATCACACTCAGGTACGGCTGGAACTCCACCCGACTGGGGGTTTAGTTGGTTTAAGAAAATGGAGAAGATAACCTCAACTTCAGGCTTCACAACGTTTGTATATCTCGATTTTCTCACCTCATCAAACTCTTCTCCAAAGCCGACTGGTCTGGAAATGGCATCAGAGATCTCTTGAGCTAATTCCTGCTGGTCTGTGATGTCCGACATCAAATCTTCTACTTTGTCTATGTCCCTGTGAATAAGGAAGACAGAGAGAAAGACAGAAGACATGTAAACATAGGCATGAAAACAAACTTGTCTCTATATAAAACAGTAGATAAACGGTCAATTTAGATTCTTTGACCACCGAATGACAATAGGAAGGGACGAGACACGGAAAGTAGAGATCATGACTTTGAAGGACATCTGAGTTCATGCATTCGTTTTCTATTTGGAATATTCTTTGCAAATTCACAACAACTTTGGAAATGTGTCTCTTACATGTGTTGGTGTGCGCCCTGCAATGCCTTGGCGGCAAAGCCCATGTTCTTAAGCACTTCTGTGTTGGTGTTAGCGTTCTCCAACGCCTCTCTCTGGAACTCGATGGTTGACAACGTCCCGTCAATCTGACCCAGCTGCTTCTCATAACGCTTTTTTCTCTTCAAGGCCTGTAGAGCTCCTGCACAGAGAGAAAGAGACAGAGTTAGTTCACATGACAGCAGCTGCTCCTGCTGAGGAGAAGAGGATGACACGGAGACGTCTGAGACTGAACCGGGCTCATTCTCTCCTCTTTAATAACCACGACTGACACTGGTAAAAAAGTCACAATTAATTATATTTGTAATATTGATATGTACTTTGGTAAATCGTCTTATATATTTACCGAGGTAGTACTTGACCAATTAACTGTTTTTTTGGACAATAGATAAATGTCTTTCATGGACATATCGGTGGTTATGTTTGCCAAAGCTTTTAAAATGTATTATAATTTTACTTTACTAACATATGTGACAGATGTGTATTTATGTTTACATTTTCAAATTATGTATGTGTGGTTGAAATTTTGTTTCCTTTCCAATTATAGTTACTTTTTATCAAATATATGGTTAAACTGTAAAAATATCAAGGCTCCATTGCAAACTTTTAAATCAAAGTTTGATAATGACATCTTTTGAATCATTCCCATTTTAATATCTATATTTGTACATCAGTATTGGACCTTTTTTAATTTCTATGACAGGTAAAAGGTTGAGAGATTTTGCAGTAAAAGTATGAGAGAGCTGGAAGAGACACACGTTTTCTGGAACATTTCTCCTGGACACTGAGCAGATACTGAATTTCAGAAACCAGAAGATGAGGTTATCTCCGGCGGACTTTTGGATCCGCTCACTGCAGCGGCAGCAGTTCGCTCCGTGATGAGCTGAAACGATTGAACTGCTGAGACGCTGTGTTTGTCCTGATGAAGCAGGAGTCTCCTAATCTGATAAAACCCTGACCAAGCCGCCCCAAACACACAACATGCTTCAGTCGGCCAGTTTTAGGCCGGTCAGTCTACTCTGGTTCGAACCACCTGCGATAGACAGATCCGGAGGAGAGGTCGCTGTCAGATTGGATGTTGAATAGTAGTTTAGTGTGTTTCTGCTCTTTGCATAGTTACAACACCAATTACAAAACCAGGTCACAGGGAATTCCCCTCAGGTGCCAACAAGGAAAACTCCCCTCATCAAGGGAGCTGGTGACAGAAACCTGCTGAGTCATATGTGAAGAGTGAGATCTGTACAATAAACGTGTGTGGACTACGGTTCAGACTAGATTGGAGGATTATAGAAACAGGTTTAGATTTTGAAAGATCAAAATGTATATCAGGCTCAGATTAAGAATTGTTTTTGTTTAAGGTTAGGATATTTCATACTTGCTGTCCCCCCCTCGTGAGCAGAAAGAGGGAAGTGAAATGACTCCTGACCTACAGTGGAGATGGTCCGGCTGTGAGAAGTCCAGCTGTTATCTGACTCAGATACTTTATAACTGGAAATACAGCATAAACATTTAAACGTACATGCACAGCTATAAGGAATTGCTTTAGATACCACAGCAACAGTTTCTCTATCCAAATGATCTTTTCTCTATTAACCCCTCAATCCTTTTGACACACCCAGGTAAACAAGAAACCGTCTTTGTGGAATTTGGGACATAAACTTTAAATAGACATAAGAAAGGCGACACGGCAGCTTTCCAAAAGTGTAGGCCATAAACGCAGCCTTCTCCGCGTTAGTAGATGGGACATTCTCCAGATCTTAAGGCAGATCTTATCTCACTGATGTTGGTCAATGGTCAGTCAGTGCTTTGTGCCATGAGGACACAAGATTGAATTTACTTAATGATAAAAAAGTGACAACGGTAAGAACACAGAAACTTGAGGCCTTGCCAGCGGTGTGTCTATAGCGTGGACAGCGTCGATCTATCAGTCCAACAATAAAATACACTTTAGATGAACTTTGCTAACCACTTATTTTCTCATGTAGTGCCATCAACAGGTCAAAAGGATATTACAGCTAACTATTTGATTGATGGCCAAATACTGCACCTGTACTCTGAGGTTGTGCTGATGATCTTAACACGATAACACACCTAACTAAGATCATGACAATATCGGTTCCCCTTTAAAATCAGCATGTTACCAATGTCATTTTAGCATGTTGTTAGCAGTGCAGCACACACACACACACACACACACCTTTATCTAAACAGCTGCATGTGGCTGGTCTGGTCCACCAGGAGCCAGCCTGCAGCTGACAGTTGCAGTTTAATTCGATTATATCAAGGCCTGGCTCTATTCCTGGACTGATAACATTGTTACCCAACATCACGCAAATGACGATCAGATTATTTGGATTGCAGAGCCGCTTTCCAGAGGAATTACTAAGCACTCACGGTCTCGGTGTTTACAGACGCACAACTTGTTTTACAGAAAGTTTTATGGGATGTCGCTTCCGAGAACTCTGCTAAAAGGAAAAGTCAGAGCTGCATGAATCCTGATCAGTGTTACTGTCACTCTGGAGAATTGAATCCATGAACTTAAAAGGATTTATCTATGGCATGAGAAATATGAAGACATGTTACGACATGTGCTGTTTAACGGCAAATGCTGTATGAGCAGTTACATCGTCATTTCCTCACCATAATTTCTTTCTCCTGTTGTTTACCAACTGCTTCCCGTAGTTAGGAGGAGAACTCAGGGTGGAAAATTATACACAAAGCTAAAATAGCTGAGGTGAAAAATACGCAAAGAATGTAAAGAATGGTTGTAAAATATAGACACAACAAGCCCTGAAAAGACCCAGTATGCAGATGCTCTTATAGGTGTGGTATGTTTACTACAAACATGTATGGATTGCGTGCATATCAATTGTCGGCCAGCTAGCGGGACAACAAGTGACAGGGAAGGACTATGTTGAAAATCAGGTTCTGTGGCTGCGTCGTGGATCTCTCAGCAAACTGCAGCTGGAAAGTACAGTGTCATATGTGCATGCTTCGAATACTGTGGCCAAAAATATCAGAGTAGCTTTTATCCAACCGAACAAAGTGTGAACTCTTTGGTAATTCCCTTTGTGGTGAATTATGTATCCTGCGACGGCACCCTGTAGAGCGCATAACATAAAACTTTCCTTGATTTGTCAGAGAACATTGTGTGACTTCATACATGTTCTGATTTCTTCTTTCTTACTTGTTAAAACTATCTTAAATCGAAACATAACAGAAGTGCTGGGCTGTGGCACAGTTATGCCGAGCTCTCACAGACCACTAACACCACCCACACTTAACAAATACATCAAATGGTTCTCTCTCCTCTGCTGGTGGGTGATGGCAAGTGCTGTGTCACTGAAAAGCCAATTTAAAAGCCGGACCACAGCCTGAGCCGCAGCTGAAGGAATGTAATGTCGAGGCATCCAGTTCCTGCTTTGTCAGTCGGGAAAAAGACCTGCTGCTTAATCTTAAGAGGGTTGACTCACTAAAGTTAGGAGGACAAGTCCTGCCAACAGCAGCTAAAACTAGAATGGCATTTAGTAAAGTGCATTCCTCTGCCACTGCCCCACAGTCGTCCTGTCGCACAATGTTGTAGAAAGTGACAAAGCCCCTGAACCGCCCCATAGAGTGGTAGATTCTTTCTCGGCCCGTGTCCCATCCTTCCACCAGAGAAGTTTTTAGTTGTTTCTTTTATTTGACAGGACCCGCTGTGGTACCTCTGCCTCTCTAACAAGCGTAAGGGGCCTTGACTGATCATAATCGCCTATAATTCTGTTCATGGTTATGAGGGGATATCCCAGCATGCACCGGCTGAGAGGCTGTGTGCATCCTGGACCGCTACCAGGACCACCACGGAGTTCTGCTCTGCTTTGGAACCAGATCCAAACTAACAAGAGATTTCTCGAAGAATGTTTTTTTGATTCTGCTGATAAACTCCTGAAAACACATTTTGGCCCTACTCTGCACAGTCGGTCACACGTCAGCCCACATGTACAGTAAATGCTTTACAATATCACAGACTGGTTTGATCACTCAATCAAACATAACAAATGACATTAGTGATACAGTGCAATGCTAATGCAGGGAGAAAGCCTGTCCAGCATGACAAAGCTTTTCCTGCATCATTTAAATGTCTCCAGGCAGAGCCTCGTACTCCACTAACAACCGGTGGAGATGTTTATATAGAGAAACACATTAAATCACATGTTAACATTTATGCTGTGCACTGAAACTCTGCCTTATTATCACACTGGGATCCGATCTCAATATGCAGAAGGAAGAAGTAACACACGGTGCCCTACAGGGAAAACAAAGCTGCTGAATGGAGTCAAGATGTAACTGGCAAATGACAATACCACAGCAAAGACCGCAATGCTTTCAGCCTGTGACTGCATCAACTAGAACAGCACTCAGACAGACAAGGGCATAACTCCACCCGGGCGAATAGTCCCTGTGAAGTTAAGCAACTGGTACAACATTATACACAATCATAGACATAAGTCCCCTAAACATGCACAATTTTTTCCGTTGTGATTTGCACCTTCACAAAAAGTTTTGTTTAATGCAATTACGCAACAGACAAACACAGAGGGAAATAAAAACACAACTTCCTTGGTGGAGGAAACGGGTTTGTATCGATTTCCTGAAAGTCAAACCACAGACAGACAAATTAACCGATGCAAGGTACGCGACTCAAGAAACTGTAAAACCTAGAGAACAGTATTCTTTTTTATCTTTTTAATATTTATTAATATCACCTGCCTGACTATTAGAGTCATCTAAAGATCTAAGTGGTTGATAACTCCAACGCACCTGAGCTTCTTTTATTATTGAGGCTTGGCCGTGTGCACACTCCAGGTAGCTGCAGGTGTCACCTAACACTGTGGCACATTACATTCTTCTGTGTTTCAGGTCTTGAGACAATGCTGCTGTGACTCAGGAGATCAACGCTCTGCCTCGATATCATGTCAGAGCCACCTGAATGAGAACATTTACACTTGATGTGGCGTAAACTTTAATCTGCCGTGGATTGTAAAGTCGTATACTGGTCCCAGCCCATGCCAGTACCATGTACCTGTCAGACGAAAGATAAGCCGACCTGACGTCACTTTTCACAGAGCAAACAACTAATATAAAATCTATCTCACGGGGTGGTGATTGATTAAGATGGATTAATGACCTTAAAGGTTCAGTGTGTGGAGTTTAGTGACATCTAGTGGTGAGGTTTCCCGTTGCAGCTGAACACCCCTCCCCTTCCAAATAAGAAGCAGAACCTGTGGTGGCTTCAGTTGTCATGGGCTGGACTACTGTCAAAAACACGGCTGCGTCCGTAGACAGGACCCGAATCCAGAGTAAATACAACAAGACGACAACAACTGGTACAATTTAGACAAAATACACTAGTGAAAACATCACAAGGATTATATTACGTTAAATTTCCTCCAATAGATCCTTTCACCCAATTATCTCCTCTCAATTATCCCAATTATCTGATTTATACTCGACATCGGATCTCTAGTTCTATAACCACACAGTTTATAACTAATACCACTGCTCGTAGTAAGAAAACAATCTATAAACACGACGGCTGTAAGTAAAATGTAAGTTCTGAATAACTTTTAATGTGTATTACGTGACTAAAGTGAAGTTTAAAAGGCCCCCAGCCCCCTGTGATCGTCCCATGTGTCCACACTGTGAGTCGTGTGGCTGGTCCCGGGTCTGATCGCACGGCTGCTGTCCTCAGATGAGACATTTAAACATGTCTCGTCACACTTCAGGTGAGCAAACTTCCCTGTTAGCTCCCGGGAGCTAGCCCCGACGAGCTAACACACCGCGGAACTCGTCGGGCTTGTCCCAGCGCGCCGTGGCTCATAAGCACTCCGGTAGCTGCCCGCCTCACCTCGCTTGTTTTTCGTGCCGTACTTCTTGGCCGTCGCCAGCTCCAGGTCGATCTTCTTCTCGAGGAAGTCCTGCTTCTTGGACAACATCTCCTCGGTCTCCCGGAGCCGCTGGATCGCGTCCTGGGTGGTGGGCGCCTTCCCACCTTTCCCACCGCCGCCGAAGATCTTCGCGATTAACGACATCGTGAAAACCGGAACCTCTGGAACTCACCGTAAACTAACCTAAGGCACTTGAACGGAACCGTGAAGTCGACGTGTCCCGCGAGGGTTTCTCCCTTTTAGCTCAACTACCGAGAGTCGACGCCGCCGCCGCCGCTGTTGTTTTCCTCCTCACTTCCGCTTTGCAGACAGGCCTCGTGATGTCATTACGTCAGCGCTGTTACGTAACTCAGGCGTGACCGCGCCACGAAGGCTTCAGGGGGTTTTGACCATTAGTCATATTCATGTTATTAATCTTCTATCTTCTGCCAAACATTTATATTAAGTACTGACGTGTGCTTCCGGGTCGAGGCTTCGCAGCGCGTGTCGAGTGAAACCAGGAAGAGGTTTGTGAAGCTTGTGTTGATGACGTCAAACCCTCGCGAGTTTATGCTTGAAGCCCAGCACTCTGGAAAAGTTGAATATTTTAAATAAAAAAATATAAAATGACCATATACTTACGTGTTACATTTTTTCTCTAGTAACACAAGCACAATCACATCACAACCCTCTGCCCAATGTGTTTCCCTTTTGACCCCGCCATTGTATCATAAAGACAGACAGACAGCATATTAATAAGTTCATAATTTATGTGTTGGCATCACAAACATCATTCATTAATTTATTAAATTTAAAGCTTCACACACCAAAGCCATGGTTTCATTATAATCACTCTGCCTGTTTTGCAAATGAAGCACCATGAAGCTTCATTTCGCTATCACCAATTTTTACCATTAGTCATATTAAAGTTTATATCTTCTATCTTCTGCCAAACATTTCTATTTATCAATGTCAGAAAATATAAAATATCATATCATTTCATATCATACACTATATTATAATTTAATATAAAATAAAATAATATATTAAATAATTCTTATAATTTCTAAAGACGCTTATGATTTAGTTTTTTATTTGCCACCATCACACAAGGTTACCAATGTGTAAACAAAAGAATCATGGATTATGTTAAATAATAAGGTTTCTATAATATTAATATTGATAATACTAATATTGATAATATATATAATATTGCATTAAGTGTAAGAAAAAGTAAAAAAGACAATAATCATATCTAGAAATACTGTATTTTGTATAATTACACAATGCACACATTTTAATAGTTAATAATAGTGTTATGATTATGTTTAAAAGTCAAGATCCAGTTAGAGAGTGAAGAACTTCCACCATCTTAACACAGTCTCCTTCATATTAATGTCCCTAAGTGTTTTTAATCTACATTCAATAATAATACATACTGATAATTATTGATTATTGAGGCAGCATCAAGGAGCAGTAGTGACCACTAGGGGAATCATCCACTCAGCAAGCGTCGAGAGGCCAGCCCAGCTCCTTCAGAAGACTACGTCTCCCATGATGCACCGGGCCGTACCTCTCCAGTTGCAGATGGGAGCGGCCGGAACGCCAGCCAATCAGAGCCTGAGTTGTCTGAGGGACTGGAGGGGAGGGGCCAACCTGGAGGAGTGAAACAGGGGGAAAGTTTAGAAATGCATAGATAGATAGATAGATAGATAGATAGATAGATAGATAGATATATTCATTCATAGATATATAGATACATAGATACATAGATAGATGGATAGATAGATAGACAGACAGACAGACAGACAGACAGACAGACAGACGGACAGACAGACAGACAGACAGACAGACAGACAGATGGATAGATGGATAGATGATGGATAGAAAGATAGATGATAGATACATAGATGGATGGATATATATATATATATATATAGATAGATAGATAGATAGATAGATAGATAGATAGATAGATGGATGGATATATATATATATATCTATAGATAGATAGATACATAGATAGATGGATAGATGGATAGATAGATAGACAGACAGACAGACAGACAGACAGATGATAGAAAGATAGATGATGGTTAGAAAGATAGATGATAGATATATATATATATATATATATATATATATATATATATATATAGATAGATAGATAGATAGATAGATACATAGATGGATGGATAGATAGATACATAGATGGATGGATATATATATATATCTATAGATAGATAGATAGATAGATAGACAGACAGACAGACAGACAGACAGACAGACAGACAGACAGACAGACAGACAGACAGACAGACAGACAGACAGACAGATGATAGAAAGATAGATGATGGATAGAAAGATAGATGATAGATACATAGATGGATGGATATATATATATATAGATATATAGATATATAGATAGATAGATAGATAGATAGATAGATAGATAGATAGATAGATAGATAGATAGATAGATAGATAGATAGATAGATAGATAGATAGATAGATAGATAGATAGATAGATAGATAGATAGATAGATAGATAGATAGATAGATAGATAGATACATAGATGGATGGATGGATAGATAGATAGATACATAGATAGATAGATAGATAGATAGACAGACAGACAGACAGACAGACAGACAGACAGACAGACAGACAGACAGACAGACAGACAGACAGGCAGATAGATAGATAGATGGACAGATGTCCCACCTGGATGGATTTTTCAGGGGGGGTCTCAGGCAGTGGGACCAGGTGAAGAGGAGGCTCCACTCGGAAACTTGTTTTCAGCTTCACATTCTCCAGCTTGTACTTTGTAAGGGGAAAGTTTATAATAATAATTATATAAAGTTAATAAAGTCCTACAATACTTAAGCAACTTGACTTTTGAATACAGAACTTGTACATGTAACATAGTACATACAAATTGTTGTATTGTTACTTTAATTGTCTCTTTCAAAATATCTCAATATTATTTTGTTTCCTCTTCTTAGGATTTCTTTATGTGTGTGTCAGCCCACGTGTGTATCTGCACCCGTGTGGGTCAGTGTGACTGTGTGTGTGTGGGTGTTTTGGGGTGTATGAGTACCTCTTTGTAAACCTCAGTCAGGAAGCCCCACCTGTTGGGCCAGATTTCAGCTGAATCCTTCTCCATGTTAACGTGTGCTTTCCTGTGCACACACACACACACACACGTACAGACACCCACACACAGGCTGTTACCCCTGATGGCAACATAGTGCAGTAACCATGAAAAGACATGTTGGCAGTTTGTCGTTGTGGTGAGACGACTTTCTAAAAGATTTATGATATTATTCAGTTTTGAAAGATTTTTTTTTAATTATATCTTTAATCTTCATTTCTTCCAAAATATTATTTTCCACATTAAGTTGTTGTATCTTATTAACACAACAATCATTAAAACATTGAATCGCATTTATTAAAAAAAAGAACTTTTCTCAACAACAGTCGACTCTTACAGCAGTGTATGTAAAGTTTGATCTATTATAGTTTATGTGTCTTTGAGGAAAAAGTAATTTTGTTTTACATGAATATCTGTAAAAAAAGATGTGAATAGAGGAAATAACAATGATCCCCAGTTTCAAACATCCAATCAACATCAAGATGCTCTGATCAACATGCAACACATGTTGTTGATCAGCACGTGACACAAACACAAACACACAACTGTGTGAAAAGATTGATCAAGATTTTACCAGATTTCATCCTGATGCACAAAGTTGATGGGTTCAGATATACGCTTTGACTCCGCCATCTATCCTGACCAGCGTGTGTGTTTCTGTGTGTGTGTCTATGTATGTGTCTGTGTGTGTGTGTCTGTGGTGTCTCTCTCTCTGCCTGGCTAATGTTTCACCTGTGTGTAAGCCACACTGTCAGACCTGTTTACTGTCGTCATGGAGAGGAAATTCTCTCATGCACACATATCTCCCCTCCATCCAGTGTGTGTGTGTGTGTATGTGTGTGTGTGTGTTTGTGTTACCACAGTGATAGTGTGACTGGAGGGTCTCTGGGTCAACTATGTGTTTTCAGTCTTGCGTGTTGTTGCTCTAATTAGGACAAAGTCTGCTAACACAGCACAGTGAGATGATTGTAAACCTCCACATGACACTAGAGAACAAACAATATATATTAATATCAAATATATGTTTACATTTATTTTCATCCACTATTTCCTCTAATGGAGGATTTCAGAGGACCATTAGAAAACCACAACTAAACCACATTTAGATAATTTTATTTTTTCAGTCATCAACCGGTGACACCTCTTACTGAACCTCAGTAACATTGAAAACATACATCTTTTGGTTACACCGTCCAGACTGCATTATATTGCAGAGCCACATGGTGGCGCTCTAATGAAGGGAATCTTGACTCCATCAGTCTTTGGTACAGCTCTGAATGTCTTCACAGTTTGTTTAAAATAACTAAATGTTCATATTGTTGTTGTCAAAGGGGATGGAAGAGGACCTGTATTAATAATAACTATCAGTCAGGATCACATCTTCAACTTCCTGCTCTTCAGCCACATTTAATTCACTGACTCATGTTCTTAAGGTAATTGAAATATGTATTAAATCAAGTAAAGAATAAAGGTTTGGTCTGTGTGTGTTAATATTGTATGAAGAACTTGTCCTTGTTTCCATTATTCACTTATTTGACAAATAACACATCAACACTTCATAACAGTAAAATGAAAATAACCTATCCCTGTTAGTAAAGGAAACTTAGAACAGTGGAAGAGGTGAAGCCTAAAACTTTATTTAAATAGAAAGTCTCTATTCAAGGTCAGTAAAAAAGTATTTAGGTAATCATATTAAATATTTTTCCTCTAGTAGTCTAGACCCTCCTGGTTCACGACCATCTTAGCGCCACCTGCTGGCACGTGACCACAAACGTCTCCTTTTATCTTCAGCTCTGATCCGTCTACAGCATTCATCCTTTCATCATTTCACCCTCCATCTGTATTAGTTGCATGCAATCGTTTTAATCTCAAATCTTAACCGATGTGATATTTGCTAGTGATCAGTGTCCCAGATTTTTAACAAAACTATTTCTGACAGTATTTTAAATGTAAGTATTTTCCCGACAGATAATGCTGATGATGTCCTGAACTCTTCCAAACCTGGACGAGGACGATCCAGACTGGAGCAGGTTCTTTTCTGACTGTGGTAACTTTCACTCACTGTTTGTGCTCATGTGCAAGAACTACAGGCATGACGTATTTTCTCTGTGTGTTATCAGGTTTCACCAGGACCTGTTACCTCATCTGCTGCTGTTTGATTTGAAAAAACACACTGCAGAGACCAGATCGATGCAGAAAGACACACAACTTTCCCTAAACCCACAACTTTCTCTCTCTCCTGTTCTCTGTCTTTCAGAACTTTGATTTTGTTCACACGTGTTTCTTTTCTCAGTTGCGGCAGAAAAACTGACTTTATATGATCCACACTAAAGAAACGATGATTAGTGATAAAACAGAAGAGGAAAAATACAGATTTTGGTCAAATGTTATCAGGAGTTTAATTGTTTTCAGTGCAATTATCTGTTTTCATAAGGAGACTTTTGGGCCTCAGAGGAGGTTTACTCTCTACTCTGAGGTTCTAATTGATGATGATGAATTAAATATAATAACTTTTTGGACAAAGTCAAGAAATCTGATCAGGTGTGCATCCGAAACCTCCGTCCTTTAATCGTATTCTCTCAGCTCGGTCCCGCAGCAGCTGCAAAACCTACAACAACAAGTCAACAGGAAAGAGCAGAGATAACATATCTCCTCCTGCCGGTGGAACACAGAGGGTTTATAGTTGACACTTTAATGCACCGGAGGTTTGCAATGCATAAGCCCAGGTTAAACATACACAGTGCACACATAAACCATATCGGAGGATGTCCTAACAACTGAGAAACACTTTGTCCTGCCAGCTCTCGCACAACAACAGGTGTGTTGATGGTGACAGAACACAAACTTTACATTTTTGATCACGCGAAGAGAAAATAGAATGAACAGCAGCTTTCCATTTTATTTCAACTTTTCCCTACAACGGGTTTTATTTATATAAATGTGAAGATGAACCTTTAGAGCATCAGTTCAAGAATCTATTTATTCAATATTTCATACACATTTTTACGTGTGAAAGTGCTTCAGATAGAAATAATTGAATTATTATTTAGTTTTATAAATATTAACCAATGTTTAAGTAGAAGTACATTGACAGTCATATTGATGTATGTGCTAGTTGCGTCATTGCTGTGTTGATGTACATGTGAGGTGAAAGTTGAGTCAACACATTATTTGAAACAATGTTGCTGCACCAGTCCGACGCTAACGCACAGACGCACAAACACGCGGCTCACAAAACACCATTATCAGTTGTTGTTGAGCAAGTTGCACTGAGGAAAGTCGTTCAGTCAGCGCTGCCGTATCAGTGTTTTTCTCCAGAGAGGGCCTCGTAAATGTTCTGAGCCGCACGCACGCACACACACACACACACACACACACACACACACATACATACACACGCAAACACACACACATGCACTAATCCATACCGTACACACAGTGGACAGTCGATGCAGACCACTGTTTGACGTCATCCTGCAAAAAACTAAAATCTGCTCAAGGTCTTCTTTTATAATATCGGTGCAAAAAGGCTGTTGTGATTTTCTTCTTCTGGTGTGTTGGCCATCACAGTGGTGACCTCCAGTCTGCAGGGGAGCTGTTTGTTGTGAACACACACTTAGACACCACTGTGACAAAACTGCTCTCAGTGAACTTTATCACAGAGATTCTTGTAGAAAGTATTATGAGCTAAATTCAGAAGAACTGTGGAATAAGACGTTCACTTCCTGAGGTGCAGGACCAAAGGAGTTACACTTTTCTATTAACTGCAGAAATTTAAACTGCAATGGTTTTAAATACGTGCTCTTAAATATATCAGAATGTGTAGAATGTGTAAATTGAAGACAGAAGAGAAAAGGTTGTTTCTGTTTGTAGCGTCTGACTTGATGAATGAATCCATCTCAGTTTTCTACGAATCTCATCTGAACATTATCGGGAAGTTTCGTCCGTCTTGTCACTTTTGTCCGATAGTGGAGAGTTTCCTATTTCACATCACAATCGTTTTTCTAGTTTAGTTGTGTGATTGCTGAAAATCCTCGACTGATTGCCTTGGTATAAACCAGCGTGTTCTCAATCCTGTGAGATGCTCAAGGTTTTATTGTATTTGATACGACAGGTCATACTTTACATTTTCCCCGAAATACTTACGATTACAGCAAGTACACAGCTTCAGGTATTTTATAGCCCTATTAATTATCCTTCATAGAAATATTTGTTACTTGCAAAGATATACTCAAAATGCAAAGTGGATCTTACACTTTAAGAGTTCAAGATTACCCCCAAAATTCTAATATAATCATTATCTGAGTAATTATCGACTATTTAAACAGAAACGCCTGCGAATGGCTTTAAAGTTGACGATTCCTTTTATCATCAGGCTGTTACTCAATCGAGAAGACTGTTCAGGAAATGATGGAAAGGCTTGTCGTTGCCATTCTGCACCCCCACTCTGACAACGAGGAGCGAGACACAATCATGATCAACCAAAGGAGAAATTAACATGATTACAATGTGCATGATCAAAATGTCACATTTCCTTCACAGGCTGAACCGTGAATGTCAGTGGAGGTGATTAATGTTGATTCTGAAAAGCCAAGAGGAGCCTCTCTGTTCATACCAATGTTTTTAAACCTCTACAACTTAATAAAACAGTAACAGAAAAAGCTAATGTACAACACACACAAACCTTTTAGGGTTCTTACACTTATGAAATAAGTCAAAATGGACCTAGGAATCTGTGACGCATAATAATGTTGCATAAACAGAAATAAGAGAAAAGACAGAAACTAAAGAAAGCAAATCAAATTCAGCAACAAAATGCATTTTTTCATCACGATCACAATAAATACATATTTTAATAATCAGACTTGAATTGAGCTTTAACATCTTCCACATCAAACACCCGATCCAGGTTTTCACTGTTGGACCAGTTTAGCTTTCAGTGTTTCTTGGAAAAGTAAAGAGCAGAAAGGAAATGAGACGTGTTCTCCAACAGTGAGACAGTGTGTCCTCGTTCTGAGTATTTAACAATCTGGGTCAGATGAAGAAGTTCCCTTCAGGACCTTTGGATTGTAGATAAGATGCAACATGATGAACAGAGCCGTGGTTCTAGTCAGGACCAGCGTTTGTCTGTCTGGCTGCAGCAGAGGTCATAAAACCCACCTCCTCCATGTTAACAGAGGGGAATGGACCACAGTAAAAAGTCAAATTCACTTTATTTAACTTTAAGGTTAATTTGGGGTTTGTCCTGTAAGTTTGAATAAGTTAATTGTTGCTTTTAAAACAGGGTTAAAACAACATGATTGACAGCCGAGCATCAGATCAAAGGCGGCGTCAGAGGAAAATGAAAAACAAAGTAAAAGCCGATGGAGAACTGTGCCACTTTAAAGTCAATGTCAATGTCAATTATGTTTATTTAGCACATTTAAAACCACTTGGTTGACCAAAGTGCTCTACAGGTTTAATGGTGCATCACAAGGAAAGTAAAATGTAATACATTATAGTGCAAGTAGTACAAATGAAATACAATTATTACTGTAAAATAAAAAATCATGAAGGAATAACGTGATCATCAAAACTTGTGCCTCCCTGACCTTTGACCTACCAAGTGCGAGCCCCTGACTTCCAGCCAATAAAAAGTAAGTCAGCCGGCGCCGCCCATGTCACAGATCAGCCCGACGAGGTCGAACCCTGAACTTACATCATTTAGTGACGTGGGTCAAAGGTCAACTGCAGCTGCTGGGGGGATGGGGGGGGGGGGGAGGTTACCACACCGAGTGGACACAGAGAAAACTGCAGAAGAGTTTCACAGCTCAATTCAGGACGAGTTATATTAGATGTCAAATAGTTTGATTTGGGGTCAGGGTTCAGAAAATAAAGATGAGTGAAATGAAAGAACAAAATCCCCTGTGTACAATAACAGTTGTGTCTCTTTTACATCACAATTGGCAGATACACACAGGTATTTTGACTCCTATCGCCGGTGAAGGAGTTTCCCTTTCTGTGTTCTGCCCTAAAAATGAAGGGAAAAATTTGCACGGACATTTCTGAGTAGAATGGAGGCAGAACTGAAGTTGTTTCCCCTTAATGAGGCTCTCAGATTAAAAAGTGATGCTTGTTTAAATAAAGTTATTGTGTTGGTCCGACTATAAAAGTCAAACAACTTAAAAAGATCCATGTAAATTGTTACCTTGACTTTTTTAACTTGAGCCAGTGTGAATTTTCTTAGTGTCTGAAACGTGTGACGTTTAAATTCTGACTTAATTTTAATGAATCCTCTCATTTGACAAATCACACTGCACATCTCCCCTGTATGAGTGTGTGTGTGTGTGTGTGTGTGTGTGTGTGTGTGTGTGTGTGTGTGTGTGTTTGTGTGTGTGTGTGTTCTGGATGTCCTCCAGCTCCACAGCTCCTCAGTTATCAGCTCGGCGGCAGAGGGAACCGGTTACGTGAAGACGATGTTACGTCCTGTTGATGTTTAATAATTCCCCAGCAGCCTGTGACATGCTGTGTTTTTCAGATCTGCAGAGAAGGATTCATGGAAGTTACTTCCAGGAGGAGTCTGATAATCCCCCCCCCACACACACACACACACACACATTCACACACACCCTCACCCCTCCTCCTCCTCCTCCTCCTCCTCCTCCTCCTCCTCTTAATGGGACATCCCAGCCTATAAAAAGAAGGAACCCTCACCAGCAGACACCACTGACCGAGACAGAGGAACAGACCTCAGCTCCCTCCTGAAAGCAGCCGACAGACACCTCAGCTGTTGAGGCCAAGCTTCCTGCTTCCTGCTCCACACCAGCCCCTGAAGGTAACTAGCCCGATTGTCTCTCTCTCTCTCTCTTGCTTTACGGCGGCGATGCACAGGGAAGCTGTTGCATCATCCAGCAGCTCTGCCACATTTTCAAACAGCAAAATAGTTTAAATCTGAACGAGTGTGAAAAGCTGATTCTCACGCTTCAGCTCACATTGACATTTACCTTGTGACGTCCTCACGTCCCTTTGACCTTTGGCCTCTAGTCTTCACCATCATACATTTCAGCTTGATTCAGAGAAAGCCTTTCACTTTGTGGTTGTAACAGAACGTGATCTTGACCCTTCTTGTTTTTCTCCTCTTTCTTTCCCACCCTCGACCTTTCAGGCTCGTCTACTCTATACTTCTCTGTCTATCGCTCTCTCTCTCCAGTCCGGACCACCTCCGACATGCCTCCCCAGCTCCAGTCCCAGAAACAGAGCGGACCCAGGGTCCTGCAGGGCGACCTCAGCGCCCTCAGCCCGGCCGTCAGGGAGTTTGTGGACGCCAACGTGACCCTGTGTCAGCCCGACTCCCTCCACATCTGCGACGGCTCGGACGAGGAGAACCGAGCCATCCTGACCCAGCTGGAGGAGCAGGGGATGATCAAGAAGCTCAGCAAATATGAGAACTGGTGAGTTCTCCTGGAGTTCAGGTTCAGTTTCAGGTCTTAGATGGATTTCTGAGCTGTCCTAGCTGAGGCTGTTTTCATAATGCAACCTGCAGATCACATGTCATGTTGTCGATACAGACAATGAGCATCAGTCTGACGTAAGCCTCTGTTCATAAACAGCTTATCATTGAAAGATCCACATTCTCAAAAACCTGTAAATCCAGCCTGTTCAGTCCCACAGCACTTGACAGGCCAGCTGACCTCACACAAACAAGAGCTCACACAGCATGACAACATTTAATCAATGTTTTTTGTACTTCATTTCATACTCATGCATGAACTTGTTTTGACTTTGCACAAAAAACTAAACCTTGACAAAGAAGTGGAAGATAAAACCTCAATGTGATCTTCCTCCTCTTCTTCCTCCTCCTGCAGCTGGTTGGCCAGGACCGACCCGAGGGACGTGGCCCGCGTGGAGAGTAAGACGGTGATCGTGACCAGGGACCGGGGGGACACGGTGCCCATGCCGCTGGACGGCAAAGTCAGCCAGCTGGGACGCTGGATGTCCCCGGAAGAGCTCGACAAGGCCATGACTCAGCGGTTCCCCGGCTGCATGAAAGGTGGCGCAGAGAAAATGAAATGTTTGATTCCAATAACCCTGAAAGTCACATTTCATAGGATGAACAAACAAATACAAAAAACCTCTGGAAACATCTGGAAAAAACAACTTGTTAATGTTAACTTGTCTGACTCTCCGTCCTCAGGCCGCACCATGTATGTGATCCCCTTCAGCATGGGGCCGGTGGGCTCCCCCCTCTCGAAGATTGGAGTGGAGCTGACGGACTCTGCCTACGTGGTCGCCAGCATGAGGGTGATGACTCGTATGGGGAAGGCCGTGCTGTCGGCTCTCGGAAACGAGGAATTTGTCCGCTGCTTGCACTCTCTTGGCTGTCCGCTGCCACTCAAAAGTATGTCTGCAACGTCATCCTGTTTTTCTTCCTCCACTGCAGGAGCGAAATACTTGTGCAACTGCTTTACTTCTACAAATTACTGCTGCTACTGCTGTTTCCATTAAGCATTCCCGTATGAAACTTTAAAATTAGCCACGTCTAGATTATTTTATTTGGATCTGACCCAAATTTCACAACCTCTACTTCTGCTAAAAAACGTAAAGTAATAAATGTTCCCTCATCTTTTAAATACAAGATGTCCACTGATTACATTCTAACCACTTCACTGTGTCCTCATTCAGAACCCCTGGTGAACAACTGGCCCTGCAACCCGGAGGAGACGTTAATCGCTCACATCCCAGACAGCAGACAGATTGTTTCCTTTGGCAGCGGTTACGGAGGAAATTCGCTGCTGGGGAAGAAGTGCTTCGCCCTTCGCATTGCCTCACGCATCGCCAAGGAGGAGGGGTGGCTGGCTGAGCACATGCTGGTAAGGAAGAGGAAGGAATGCATGAAAACAAGTTCAACACCCAGGGATCGATTCCATCCGTCCATCCAAAACTCTACAACCTATCCAGTCCTACCAAACTAAATATTTCTTCCGGTTCAGATCCTGGGCATCACCAACCCTGCCGGAGAGAAGAAGTACATGGCCGCAGCCTTCCCCAGCGCCTGCGGGAAAACCAACCTGGCCATGCTCTGCCCCACACTGCCGGGCTGGAAGGTCGAGTGCGTGGGAGACGACATCGCCTGGATGAAGTTTGATGATGAAGGTGAGAGGAGAATCAAACTCTTAAATTCAGATTAACGTCAGGGATACTACAAGTAAAGAAATATTAACATTTCCTTTTCCCTTCATCAGGAAACCTCCGTGCCATCAACCCAGAGAACGGCTTTTTCGGCGTCGCCCCAGGAACCTCGGTCAAAACAAACCCCAACGCAATGGCGACCATTGTCAAGAATACCATCTTCACAAATGTGGCAGAGACCAGCGATGGCGGTGTTTACTGGGAGGGGATGGACCAATCGCTGCCTGAGGAAATCACCCTCACATCCTGGAAGAACAAGCCCTGGAGCTCAGAAGACGGTAAGAACTTCACAAGATGAAAAAGACATAAGAAAGAATGAAACTGCACGGAAATGAAATTAGAGACAACAAAAGGTCGAAGATTAATAGTTTGACAATACTTTAATCAAAACTCTAAAATCTAACTGGACTAATTTAAAGCTTGAGTACAAGAGTTAGAAAAAAAGCTTACAATTGTCTCTTTCTCTCTCTGCAGGCGAACCCTGTGCTCATCCCAACTCTCGTTTCTGCACTCCGGCCGGCCAGTGCCCCATCATTGATCCACAGTGGGAATCCCCAGAGGGAGTCCCCATCGAGGCCATCATATTCGGAGGGCGCAGACCAGAGGGTGAGGACAACCTGGAAACTAGATCCCTGATAGGAATGAGGAAAGCAGAACGGGAAAGACTCTTGTCTAACTTGTGACTCTTGTTGGTTTCAGGTGTCCCTCTGGTGTACGAGGCCTTCAACTGGCAGCATGGCGTGTTCGTTGGAGCAGCCATGAGGTCGGAGGCTACTGCTGCAGCTGAATACAGAGGTCAGGATCCTTTCATTCACCACATACATTTATCTGAGTTTTATCAGGAGTGAATCAATTCTTCTCAGCTGAAGGATCATGTTGGTCATTTAATAACTCATGTAGTACAATGTGATCTTTGAATTAACGTCATAAAAACGAGTTATCTTGGCTTGAGACACACTTCAAATACACCACTAATACATTCATTACTGTATTGTACTGTGAGTCAGAAAGATAGTTACTCATCCCATGTCTCCATCTTCTCTCCAGGAAAGATAATCATGAATGACCCATTCGCCATGCGCCCCTTCTTCGGCTACAACTTTGGACAGTACCTCTCTCACTGGCTGAGCATGGCTGAGCGTCCCGGGGCCAAGCTCCCCAAGATCTTCCATGTCAACTGGTTCCGCAAGAGCCCGACCGCCGGCTTCCTCTGGCCTGGTTTTGGCGACAACATCCGTGTTCTGGACTGGATGTTCAGAAGGGTGAATGGCGAGGGCGGCGCCGTGTCCTCCGCCGTGGGCCACCTGCCTTGCCAAGGCTCCCTGAACCTCCAGGGTCTGCAGAGCGATGTGGACCTGGATGAGCTGTTCTCCCTGGATCAGGAGTTTTGGCAGAGAGAGGTAGAAGAGGTGAGGAACTACTTCACCACGCAGGTGAATGACGACCTGCCCGCCGAGATCACACATCAGCTGCAGCTCCTGCAGCAGAGAGTGAAGCAGATGTGAGGATGGAAAACCAGAGGGGACATTTTGGGCATGTTGGTGATTCTAGAGCTTGTCCTACACATTGTAGAGTGGAGAAGACAGAGGTGTTCCACAAGGTTCTGTGTTGGGACCAATGTCTTTTACTTATTATATGCTTCCTGAAGGCAATCATCAGAAAGCACCATGTGAACATATGTTGTTATGCAGATGACACCACGCTGTATTTATCTATTTGCCGTACATTGGATGTAATTGAACTTAAATCATTCTAGAACATAACAGAAATTTTACGACAACATTGTAGATTAGAAGTTCTAGTAGAGAAATATTTTAAATTCTGGAACCGAATGTGAGAAATTCCTGCATATTTATATTTTACTGAGGGAACGTTTGGAGGATTTCTTTCTTTAAGGTTAGAGCGTACAAATTTTTATACTTTTTACAATTGTGCAATTTGTTTATTTGTTCGCTAGAAATAATCTGATCGTTGAGATTTATTTTTTCGGAGGAAAAAACTGAGAATGTTCACATGATCAAATGGAACATTCGTCATTCCCCCCCACTCGTTTGCACCAAGTCACTGATCTGAAGGGGAAGTGATCCAACATGGAGCGGCTGCACAAGCACAACGCTTTAAACTTGTGTTTAAATATATTTTCAAACTGTTCAACTGCTATTTTATAATAACTTATTATCGGTGCACATAACACAATCCTCTCCGTGTGGATTCATATGGACCAAAGAGTAAATGAGTCCAGGTTCACTCAAGTTTGTCTGATCTCTCAAATATGAGGGAAATATATGTTTCTTTTTCTTGATGTATTTTTTGTCTTAAATTATTTTTATACTGTCTCAGTCTCTAGGTTCTGTTTTGTTTTACTCTTGAATAACACATAACAAAATAAAGGGATTTAAAAGTATCAGTGATTCAGCCTCGTTTCTTAAAGGGTCATGTTACTGATGTTATTATTACAGATTATTACAATAGGTCCAATTAGAATAATCAAACCTCCTCAGCAGGAACTCCTCATTTACAGACTCACGAGGACAAACAGCTTCATATGGTTACATGAGCATCTGTATATCACAACGAAAAACCTTTCGGTTTGATAATTGTGCAGGTCAGGAAATTGACAGGAAATAAAAACCAGATTCATCTGGAATAAAAATCACGATCCAGCAAAATGAGAGAATGAAGCAGAACATCAGACACAAGTTTTGTTTTGTTAGTGTCTGACACAAAATCTATAATTTAAGACTCTTGATTCTTAATTTGATATTTTAATAACTTTGTATTGCCTGTTACTTATGACTTACTGATGCAAATTCTCCTGTAAAACTGCAAATCTCAAAATTATTATCTTATCTTATCTTAAATAATCAACTTGACAGAAAAGAGTCACAGACTTTGTTCTTCATCTGATCATACATGATGAAACACACTGGAGGTGATGAACCTTAATCAGACTTTTTATATTGGTTTAATGCTAATTTATAATGATGCACACGATCGTCCCCACCACATGATCACATGATCAATCACCCACATGCTGAACCAATCAGGAAGCAAACAACCTCATTCAAACTCATCCATACACTCACGATACTGAAGAGAGAGAATTAAAGATAAATCACCTCTTTAGAAACATGGAGATATTTAAATTAGTCATAATGTGTTGTTGATCACCATGATATCACGTATCTACTGGTTCCACTGGTTCAACTGGTTCAGACACGAGCTGAACCACATTCTGTCGACAGTGAAATAACTCTAACAACCGTACATACAAACAATAGAGCTCAGAGTGTGTGTGTCTGTACATGTTGTTGAGCAGCTGTTGTGTAAGATGTGAAGATTATGACAGAGACTTTAAGTTAATCATCACTGACTTGTTTTGACACCGTGTGTGGTGTGGGTCCTTTGTGTTCATGCACCGTGAACAAAGCTGAACAACACAATGAGGACAAGACACAAACAACACGGACAAGTGACCTTTGACATTGATGATGAGTTTGTGCAGGAATCTGTTGTTTCTGAGGCTTAATCCATAAATTAAGACTTCAGCTCCAGATAATAATAATAATAATATTATGTCAATATTAAACACATATGCAAACGTTCCAGTGGTGAGAGGAGAAAAAGCTCAGCATTGGTGAAAATGAAATCACGATATTCGCCTTGAATTTATTTGCAATTAAACCAAATATAATGAAACAGAAAGCTGAGCTCTTATATGTGCAACAGGCCCAAGTGCTCCTGCTGAATCATTTGACTTTGACCCTTTTTTCAACTTTCCACTGAAAAGCTGCATGTTTCTGAAACTTTCTCTACACGTCCAAGTCTCAGGGTAAGTGATCAGCTCAGTGAAGACAGATGCTTCTCAGTGTGAGGACGCTGAATGAACGGCTCCTGTGGAGCAGCGGTGATTTCTGATCTGCTGACGCTGCAGCGTTTATCAGCTGAGAAGATGAAACACTTCCGCTCTTATCAGGGTGGAGGTGTTAATGGACTGTGCCGTTCTAATAGCTGCCCGATCAAAGATGAAAGATTACAACTGAAGGAAAAGAGCTGAGGAATCATCTCGTTCTTCAGGTGATTCACCCACATTATGGAAATCTAGAGACTTTAGTGGGTTTGTGAGAAACTACAGGCGTTTCTGTGTCTTCACCTTCCCGGTGAGAAACGGCTTCTTCCTGTTTCTCAACAGGAACTTTATCACATCCTCCAATGTTGAAATTATTAAATAATTTATATCTGTGGGATGTTTAATTTATCTGTTTGTTCTGTTGGTGTCTTTATCTGTTTGAAATAACAAAAGAGCCAAAAGAGATGAAAGAAATGAAGCAACGAAACATGGACGTATCAAAGGTGAGGCCTTATCTCTGTGTGTGTGTGTGTGTGTGTGTGTGTGTGTGTGTGTGTGTGTGTGTGTGTGTGTCTGTGTATGTGTGTGTGTGTGTGTGTGGACGCAGAGGTTGCCGGGGACACACACTCATGCAGGGTCCAGTCGGACAATAACCCAGGACTGGACGTCAGCCGTGACGTGGACACTGATTGGTGAACGATGACGTCAACGAGATGTCGTGGAATCTCCGGCAGTTTCCTGAAAGTCTCACACGTCACTGAAGCATCGTCAGAAACCACTGCATCTTCAGATACACACAAATTAACTGCCTATAAAAATGTGATTCAATAAGAAGAGTTGACTTTACTTTAACCTCCCAGGTTTTATTGTAGCGTCTGATTTCTAAATATGAAACTCACGCAGTAAATGTTGTTGTGCGAGTTGTTGTAAGTTGTGCGATTTACTTTTATGTTCAAGGAGCAGTTCAACTTTAACTTAACAAAGTTATTTTTCATGCAAAAAATGTCGACCTCTCAGAGCAGCAAGAGGAAAAGAACAGGATCCATCCGGCTGTGACATGAACGTTTGTAGGAAATCTGCAAAACAAGATTTTCATTGTCTCTGTGGAACCAAACCTGTCGGCCTGAACACTGCTGACGGAAATCTAGTGAAGTAAAAAGCTCCCCATCCTCAAGTGGGACAGTGAAAAGGAAGCAGCAGGTTTGTCGAATCCCTCGAATGATCCTGACTGATCCTTGGAATCAAGTTCAATCATCAACCCACATTTTGTCTAATCACCTCATTCATCGTTTTACAACTCATCTGCCACCTTTTCATCAGCTCGGCCAAGTGAGCAGTGAACCGGCCGGGACTCTGTTTGCCTGACGGGCAGCGAGTCAACGTGTGAGGCAACGCACAGCCAGCGTCAGACAGTGGAGCCGGTGATCTGATGACCCAGCTGCTGGGGAGCAGACCTGGAACCAGCAGAGAGCGGAGTCACCCACTGGGAGGCTGATGAGTCACTGATCAGTAACTGGCTCAGGTTCAACAGGCTGAGAAATCACTGACAGGTTCACTCACTGATCACAGACAGTTTCATCACTGATCATTCACTGATCACTGAGCGATCACGCCTGCTCACCCGCTGCTCACCTGCTGCTCAGGTCAAAGTTCAGGTCTCAGGTCTCAGGTCAAAGTTCAGGTCTCAGGTCTCAGGTCAAAGTTCAGGTGTCAGGTCGCTCCAGACAAATCTCAAGTGATGTTATAATTGACACGTCCAAGTCAAGTCTTAATAGTTTTGATTATCAAATCATTCCAGAAAACAAGTGAATCGTCATATTTCTGCTCGGGTTCCTAATTTCTTTCTTTCTCTGCTTTTCAAATCATTACAGATGAATAAGTTTTATTTTAGATTTATGTCTGTTTCTTCTAAAGGACCTGAGATTTGACCGAGCGACAACTTGATGAAAATGAAAACATTTGGAATCTACTGTACATATCTAAATATCTATATGTGGTGAGATCTGCTGATTGGTTCAGTTACAGTCTCCAGTCCTCAGTGTTTGAGGTCACATGAGGAGACAAACAGGGTCTTTATCTCTTCCTATCTCCTTCCCTCTTTCCTTTTTACTCTCCTTCCCTTGTTTTACTTTCTCTTGAACATTATAAAGCTGTAACACACATCAGTTCGTATCTCTCCTGAATCTTACTCATAACTACAGATACTTTGCAGATTAAGATTTTACAGATACAAATACATCACTCAACATGTTTTGAAAGTTTATTCAAACATCTCTTTTTCTGATGGTAATAGTGAAACTACTAAATAAAGAGTAATTGTGTATTAATTTTAATCCTGTGGCTCCAAATCACAATATATATGATCTCAAGTTGCTTTAATACATAGTGACGTCAAAACGTGAGGAGAGGATAGACACTTCAAAACAGATTCCAGTAAAGAGCGCCACCAGCTGGAGGCTGATCGACATTACACAGATCCTGAGTAGGTGCAGAGGTGAAGGTAGATAAATGACGTAGTTTTTAATAATATATCATTTTTAATGAAAGTTGTTGCAGTATTTGTATTATTATTATTATTTTTAGTAGTAGTGATAGTAGTAGTCTTATTATTACTATTAGTAGTAGTATCAATAGTAGAAGTATAAATCCATAGTACTGTTATGAACCTCTCAGTGTGAGGGCGCCCTCTGCTGGTAACTTTATACATGACTATATATGGATTTTAAGATTTTATTTTGGTAGGGAACAGAATAGTTAGAAGTTTCCAAAGTATGAATCAGTGTCACTGAAATAAAATAACATAACTTAAACATGATAAAAGTAAACAACAACCCTGGTTATCTTAACCGGAAGCGTTACAAAGTGACTGACGTTTGTGTTTTTTGTTTTTTTTACGTTTTATTGTGACGGTTTGATGTGGTTTCCGGTTCTCCGTCAGTAGTCCATCTCCATGGTTACAGGACAAACAGCTAATCCGCAGCACAGACAGTCACAGACAGTCACAGACAGACTCTGTGACGTTTGACTGTAAAGAAAATCAAAATGAACGAATCCGTCAGTGTCACCGTTTCCAGGAAGAAGCCGAGCGACGCGCTGGTGAAGCGTCAGCGCGTTTACGACTTCCTGTACGGTGAGTACACACAGAGAAACGTGCTAAGCTACCGGCTAACAACCCGTTAGCTTAGCACGTTAGCTGAGCACGTTAGCTCAGCGTGATGGAGTGATGCTTTAATGTTTCTGCTGCAGATCCGGTTCACACGGTTTCATCCGAGGTGGATCACATCCGGTCCAGAGCCTCCCTACACAGAGTGGTGAGTTTGAATATGATGTGAACACGTGATCAGAGGAGGAACAATAAATATCATATCAGTAAAATAAAGTAAAATGATTAACTCAATAAGAGGTGAGGCGATTTTTGACAATTAAACTAAATTATTCAGGATTGGACCCAGGTTTCTTAGAAAATAAAAGACAAATACCTTTATTAAGTATTTAATACACAACTTGGGTCGAAAGTGACCCGGCTCAGTTTTAATTTTCATATCTTTGAAGTGAATGAATTTCATCGTTATTTCAGGTTTTCCACAATTAACTTGTTTTGGATCATAAATCCTTATTTAAATTGTTCCTTTATTACTTTTTGATTATAAATATTTTTTCTATTTCTACAACACTCACACACAGGTCAAAATGACCCGTACTCTACATTCACTGTTCACAGCTTCTTGTTCACATTTGCACAAGCAACCAAAGCTAGATCAACAAAATAAAACTCCAAATATAACAGTATATACTCAATAGACTGATCAATTGAACGACTGATTTGATTTCTTTATTCGGAGTGTCAGCACGGCTGGTCACCATCATTTCAGATTTACGGCTGAAATTGTCAAAGATGCTTCACAAAGAGCAGGATGAGGAAGATGAGGAAGACGAGGAGGAACTTCTTAGTCTTGATTCTGAGTCTGAAATCTCTGAGGACTTAGATTCTCCTCTCTACTGACCCAAGTGAAGAAGGCTCCTTTGATGAAACAGAAGATATAGATATATGGGACTCATCTCCTATTACTTCAAGAAGGTTCCTTCTCATCAAAGGAAGCAAAGGAGAAGAACATAATAATAAATATTGTCAAATAGAATAAAATATGATTAAACTTGTCAGTAAATCAAATCTTTACGAGTCATATTTACAAGTCGGACATTTAAAACGAGCAAAGAGCTGAAATGACGATGAGAAGCACCGACACTGTTTCTGTTTCCACGGCTCAGCGGCGAATGCCCGAGTTCGACTCCATGTTCAGCAGCCTGCCGCACCACCCGGGCTTCACCCTCCAGCTGGACCCCACCGACCCCGTCCCCCCGGCGGTGGACCGGGCCTGGAGAGGCTACAGGGACCAGCACAGAGAGGCTCTGCAGCAGCTCACCGGGTAACAGCAGCCGCTCCGGAGCCGAGTCCGTTCACAAGCTGAATCACTCCGTTCACATAGAAACTGAACCTTTGATTATTGATTATTGATTCTGTTGTTGACAGGGTGACAAGAAGGGACCAGAGTCATCGAGGAGCTGATCACTGGAAATACTTTCAGAGGTTTGATTCCAGTCTGAAGCTGGTGGAAGAAAATCATTAGAGCCCGAACGGAAACGGATTCCCCCCCCCCCCCTCGATAACATTAGGCCGTCAAAAATGTCAAATACATATAAATCCCCTGATATTATTAATTAAAACATTGTCAATGATTCCTCGAGACGTCGATATCAAACCCCAATTACAAAAGAAATGGAATTGAAGGTTAATATTTTGCACTTTAACCATAAACTTTGTTACAAATAACCAAATTAAACACAAATACAACCAAATATACAGGATTAGTATTCAGAGAAAACTTTAAACATACAGCTTTTAAGTAAGTTTTCATATCAGCAAAAGTCTCTGAGATAAATCAGTCTGGCTCACAATGATTTAACATTTCATTAATCTAGAAATCCACCTATTCTCTGATCTGGTGTTTCCCCTCTGTTTCCCCCCCCCCCCAGACCTCTACTCCCCTCCTCACAGCGGCTTCCCCCTGACGTGATCTATGGTTTGCATCAGTAAGTTCAGCAGCTTCCTCACATTTCATTTACTTTTCACCCGTTCACGTTGTCCTGGTACCTAGCGGAGGGTTCACCCTCTCTTTTTTTTTGTCACCTCAGAGGAAACCTAGTGCCTCCTGGTGGACAGAATGCAGAACAGCAGCTCACACACATCACTGTGGGGGTGCAGACGGACTACAGGGAGAGTGAGACCCAAACAGACCCGTACTGCCCCGAGTACGTGATACGACCGGGCACGACCCCGACGGAGCTCCTGCAGCTCGCTCCTCTGACCTGGGGTAAGAACAACCAGTCACCATCACTTCAGGTCCTTCAAACCAGTTCATCTGTCACTTCCCTCACATCTCACCCCCCGTGGTGACTCCTCCCCTCAGGACGCGGCCTGCCCGCTGGCCTGGCGGAGGTGGAGATGATCGAGCGGGCCCGGGCCAAACGGGTCTGGGAGGCGGGTCTCCCCCCGCTGGACGACCTGAGTCAGCTGGACAGGAGGAGGCGGATGATGGAGGAGATGGAGGCCAAGGAGTGGGCGTTCAGGGAAAAAGAAATCCAGAAGTGAGTGGAGCCGCTTTGCGTTACTAATCAGGAACCACTGGCTCCCTGTGGATGGATGAGTGGGTGTGTGTGTCATGTCATCCATTTACATACAGTCTATGGTTCAAAGCTTTGTTCCACTGCCCCCTAGTGGTACCAAAAGTAATAGTTATCAGCGATAAAGCAGAGAGAGTAAATGCTAACACAACGGGTTTGAAGGATTTATTGGACATATCCAGTTCTCGGTCATAAAGCAACATGGTGGTTGCTACCATTAAACGTGTGTGTCTGTGGGGGGGGGCAGGCTGCAGGAGTCCCGCCTGGTGGTGCTGACGGACCTGTTGATGCAGAGAGACGAGGCCCAGAGACACTTGACAGACCAGAGACTGAGACACAGCTACTTAAAGCTCCTGAGCCACAGGGAGGGCCAACTACACAAGACCCACAACCAGTACAGCCGCTGTAAGACCACCTCGACCACCGCCCGAGCTTCTGGACATTCAGCACCGGAGGTTTCACTTCACTCACTGTTCGTCTTTGTGTCCTCGGTGTGTAGCCCTGAGGAAACTGCAAACGAAGGGACGGAGCATGAAGGGGCAGCTGAAGCGACTCGGCCTGAGAGACACTGAGTTCGTCCCTCACTCCCTCCGGGGAACTTTCACCGGTGCTCACAGCAGTGCCTCACAGAAACACCACTTGACCACATATGAAGGTTTGATTCTAAAATGATCTTTGGACAAATAGAATGGAGCATCTTTCATCTGCTGTTGAGGTGACGTGTGAGTCTCTGTCGATCCCAGGCCTGGTGGAGCTGGAGGCCCGATCCTCCACCCCCCTCTGTCAGCTGCGGCTGAAAAGATCCAAAGACGTCATCAAGGACGTGATCCAGCCGTCTGTGAAGAAAGCGTTGGAGCAAATGAACACATACAAGGTAAACGACAAAACTAACTCATCGTCAAGCTCATTCGCCTCAAGTGTAAATACACACGTGACTAAACCGTGTGTCCACAGGCGCTGAGGGAGAAGAGGGCGGAGAAGCCGTTACGATTCCTGGTCAAGAAGGAGAAGCCGGTTCCTCGTCCCGCCACTCCCACAGTGGAGGAGCCGCCGGAGGTGAGCGGCTGTCCCAGTCTGATCCACAATCAGCTCGATGGTTCTGTGTGATGGTGTTTGTTGATTCATGTATATGATCTTCTTCAGGGAGAGGAGGACACGGAGCTCGCTGTCATCCACCTGCAGAAGCTGCTGAGAGGGAAAAGCGTCCAGAACGAGGTCTGACCTTTAACCCCTGACCTCATCTGTGTGTCTGTCTGTGTGAATACGCTTAGGACACACACACACACACACACACACACAGTACACACCTTCTGAGCAGGGCTGTGTTAGACTGAGGTCTGTCTGTTGTTGTCTCACAGATGTTTAAGGGCAAAGAGAACCACACGGATCTGATCCAGGAACTGAGGACGGTCCACGCGCTGCAGAGACAAGAGCAGGAGCTGCAGCAGGTGGACAGAGAGCTGATGATCGCCCTGAAGACAGAGAGAGACAAACAGAGAATCGAGGTGAAACAGTCACACACACACTCGCAATGTATTTCACACGACCTCCTCACTCACGCCTCCTCTTTCCTCTCTCAGACGTCTCAGACCGAGGCGTCCCAGGCCCGAGTGATCGGCGCAGAGCTGGAGGACATGTTCGACACCTTGTCCAAGGAGCTGATTCGCCTCCAGGAGGAGCGAAGGATCCACGCCTTCACGCTCCTCGCCGAGAGGGAGCGCCGCATCCGAGAGGCCGAGGAGAGCGGCAGGAGGCAGCTGGAGGAGTTCAGACGCAGAGAAGAAGATGAGATCTTCAGACAAGTGCGCACATGGTTCCTGAGCATGTCAAGAAAATACCTGTGTGAGTCGATGGCGGCCATGTTCTGATGTGCTTCACGCTGTGTCACAGGTGGTGCAGATTCACCAGGAAACTGTGGACTTCTATCTGGAGAGCGTCATCTTGGGAACTGTGGAGCGGACGGCGAACGACCAGGCCCGAGAGGAGATCCGCCGGAGGGCCAAGGAGATCAACGACATCGTATACGCTGCGGAGCAAAGGTAACAGACGACTCAGCATGTCCGTAGTCTGCATGTCTGTAGTCAGACGTTCAAACCCAGAGATAACACCTTTGTGTGTGTCTGTGTGTGTGTGTGTGTGTCTGTGTGTGTGTGTGTGTGTCTGTGTGTGTGTGTGTCTGTGTGTGTGTGTGAGAAGCAGGAACAACCTTCAGTCGGAGGAGATCGTTTCAGAGCTGGTTTACAGTTTCCTCATCCCAGAGGTGGAGAAGATCAACATCAGGAGAAGAGGTTTGTCCACAAAGATCAGAATACAACAAATGTTAAAAATCACTATTCTAAAATCATAATCAAAAACAATCCTTAATCTCAAAATTTCAAACGACTGAAAAAAAGAAAAGGTAGAAAACTCTCTCTGACTTTCTCTTTTCTCTTTGTCAGTTCACGCGAGGCAGCAGAAACACTTGGAGGCCGTTCGGAGCATCATCAATGAGGCTGCAGAGGGTTCTGGGTTCCCGCCCTCCTCTCCTCCCCTCTCTCCCTCCTCTCCTCCCCTCCCTCCCTCCTCTCCTCCTTCCCTCCTTCCTTCTGAAACAGCCTCTGTTGAGGAGCCGAGCAGCCGAGAGCAGGATCAGCAGCAGGAAGCAGAACCTCAGCCTCACTGAGTAGAGACCTCAACGACTGCTCCTACCGGGGATACCTGGAGAGGATCTGAACCTTGTCCTCTCACAGCTGGGGTCCCTCAAGGTTCCGTCCTGGGTCCCCTCCTCTTCTCTCTGTACAACAACTCTCTCGGCTCTGACTCACATGGTTTTTCTTACCATAGCTACGCAGGTGAAACCCAACTAGACTGAACTACTTTTCCTCCCACCCACCACCTGACTATTACCTTTGACAACTCCATGGTCCAGGTCCTGTTCAGGGCTCTGGTCAACTAACCCAAGACTACTGCACTTCCCTCCTGGCAGGTCTACCTGCTAGTGCCATCCGATCTCTGCAGCTCATTCAGAATGCAGCAGCTCCACTGGTCTTTAACCTAAATTCACTCTGGTCCTCCGCTCCCTTCACTGGTTACCATTGAGCTCCACATCGACATCAGGACAGAACATCTTCACATCTTCCTCCAGACTAAAGACACATCTCTTCTGACTACAGCTTGGTTTAGAAGATGGTGTCTGATAAACAGGGAAAAAATACATATGTCAAAAATAATATGTGTTGCCCTTGTACTGTAGAGACTGAAAATATTAAATTCTGAGATACAGTCAAACTGAGATTGGCTCTGAGCCCACAGCGTGAACCCTGCACCTGAGGAGGAAGTTCCACTCTCCAGCCACTATGAGGCACTGTTGCTCTAAATTTAAAAGATTTGTGACAGATTCATTCAGGGATTAGTTGATAAAAATGTTTAATGGTATTATAGAGGTGTTTGAAATTTAGTTCAGGCGTATTGAAAGAAGTTGGGTAAAGAGAGGACATAGCTATAAAAGAGTCATCAGGAGGTACTGGTCGTATTTAAAGTGGACTTCAGATCTCTGGACGTTCAGAACTCAGCTCCACATTAAGTAAAGTCAACTTAAGCCCTGATTCTTGATTTTGAATTCACTTTAAAGACCTTTTTTCAACTTGGTACCAGCTTTGGTTTCTGTTGTTGACTAACGAGGTGACTCAAGCTCCAACAGCCAAACACCGAACCTGCAGCCATCAACTCCTCATTCCTCAAAACACACAAACAGATCAAACTACTGGATGTGAAATCAGTTTGCATCAGACCTGTTTAAATACTGTTGTTAATTGGATCGAACCATGTTCCACCTGCATCCGGGGGAGATGTTCCTACTCAGATTGTTTGTTTTTTATCTTTCTCACTAACAGTGTAAAGGATATTGATATCATTTGAGGTTTGGTTGACGACTAGGAGGTTTGGAATCAAACATTGTTATTTTACTGTTATTAATGTTTGCAAGTATGAACCTTGTTTATACTTTTGACATTAAAAATGTCGCCTGAAGATTTGAAGGATGGTTTGGTGTCAGATGTTTCTTGGAGAAAAAGTCCTTCCAGAAGAAACTAGACACAACTTTGGTCCATCTGCTTGATCCTGGACAAACAGAATTAATCATGGAGGAAAAAAATCAGACGAGAAACAGACGTATTTATAAAACTTTTTTATTGGTTTTTTAAATCGAAGGCTAACTGAAATGTGTCCGATTCATACCATGTTCTGTGACAACAACGATAAACCATTGTCTTCTGTTTGTAACAAACATAGAAGAAAATAACAAACCCAGCAACACGTAGACCATCCAATATAAATTAAAATAAACTGTTTTAATACACAAATAAGCAATTATCATCATTGAGAATAAGTAGGCCTCTATATAACTGCGAGCCATGCTGTGACAGAAAACAGATTCAAAGCCTGAACCTCCCAGCACCGGGTTCATCTCTCGTTCTCCCCCCCCCCCCTGCTGTGCTGCAGTGGGAGATGAGTGAGCCCGGTGCTTCATTTAAATTCAGGAGAATCCATCATTTTTCTACAAGAGCAGATCAGGGCTCCTTCACGTCGTCTCTGACGTCTGCTCCGGCCGGTCTGAAGGTTCTCAGAGCTCAGGACCAGACACGTGAAGGAATCCTGACCACAACAAACGGATCTATTGTACAAGTCCCACATTTAACATGCGTGCAGGATTAAACTCGACGACAGGTGGAAGACTTCTACAATAGTCACTGTGGCGGACGAGCGTTGTGTCCTGCAAGATATCGAGGCTTGTTTAAATACGCACACATACATACTGCAACCGAAAGAGTGTAATCGTATATTTTCTTTAACATTGTCAGAGGAGAGGCGCCGCGCGGCGCTGATTCAGAGCAGAGCGAGCAGAAAACAAGAACACCACGATGCAGGATGAGCAAACACACAAAGGAGCTAAACATCTGCTTTATTATTCACCTTCCTCCAGTTTACTATCCAGTGTTTGTGGTACCATGCTGTTTCTCCTCCTTCAAACGAGTACGACTGGGTTCACCTGTGTGACTGAAGTACTTAGAGAAACTGGAAAAAGGCGTCTGAAGCAAAACGTTCCTCCAAAGAAATGAAAGAAACAGAAAAGTTCAAGTCAGAAGTAACTCTTGTCTTTTTACTCTTTTTTTTTTACAGATGCAAGAGTTTTGTTTAGGATGATTCCTTCTTTGGAAAAATGTCTTAAACGAGACTGAAGACAGGAAACTGAGCTGCAGATTCTCTCCGAGAGGTCACACGGATCGAACGCAGACCAACTGGGCTTCGTCGACTTCAGTGGCGGCCGAGGGGTTATCAGAAACTTATGGAAGTTCGTTCATGCCAGAAAAATGACCAGAACGTTGGAATGATAACAAATATATATTCAGAACAGATACAAAATTTACAATAAATCAGGTTTGAGACTCAATAGGTGCTTTTAACTGAAGTGCACAGTTCTCCCCAGCAGATGGAGCTGTTTCAAAGTTGTCAAGAAAGAAATTATTGGAATTGAAAAAAAAAGAATCGGATGAAATTGAAGAACTTTTATTTCCACGTTAGCTTTTAAATTGAGATCAAAGGACATTGTTGACCATGGAAACAGCAGGTGAATTCTGAGCTTGAGTCGATTCTTCTTTATTTTTCTGGCATGGATGATCTTCCACACTTTCCCGACAGAAGCAGGGTCTGTTTTCTGATATTTTGCTGCCGTTCGAAATCTGACGACAACAAAAACAGAGAAATTGAAGAGTTTTTTTTGCACCGTGATGTGTTTTTACAGTCGGGTGAAGTCTCCTTGTTGAGACCGGACACCAGAAGGCACACGTGTAGACGCTGGGCCAGGCGAGGAGACGTGATGATTAGCCGTGTAGCGTGTAGACTGGGTTAGCGCGCACAACGAATCGTACTTGAAGTTGTACGCGCGAGAGCAGCAACGATTGAACATTAGCTGATCTCAGGTGACGTACGTGAATCACGCTCACAGCGGCGCGGCTAGCATGCACACATCAAACTGGAAAAGGGCACTTTGAAAGCAGAAGTACATGTTCTGGTATTTACACGTCCTCCCCCGGGGATCTGCAGCGATCGCGTGTTAGGTAGCTTTACTCTGTCGACGTTGGTTTTTAGAAATGGAAAAAGAAAAGTTCTGTGTGATCAGTGGATTGATAATAAAATGACCTTTTTTTTGTTCTCAAGTGAATAAACAACAATAAAAACAACAATTAAAAAAAATTACATTTAGCACACTACGTTAATATGACTAATATTATCAAAAAGGCAAATAGTAGGTGTATTGCAACGCTCTCTGCGGCATCACTATCAAAAACATCTTCATCGTCACTATACTCAATCTCATCCTCATCATCATCATCATCATCCAATCATCACGTGAGACAGTAAGGAGGCGTGGCCTGGGATGATTGACAGCCCAAACTAGCCACTCACATTTTGCCCGTCTCAGCACAGGCAGGCACACTTGTAACGACATAGCAACAATAATATACGACGGACGTTTTCCAGGGAGACCGAAAAGACGGCCGGCCAATGGCGGCAAGGGCCGGTTGGAAGGGAGCTCTGTCATTGGACGGCAGGCATCTCTAGGGAACAGGTAGAGCTCGTTCAGACAGGAAGAGGGAAGTGTGTGTGTGTGTGCGTGTGAGAGATACATGTTTTCGCTATCTTGTGTGGTCCATAATAAGAGTGTGTGGATGAATGAAAGTGCACCTGTGTGTGTGGAAGGTCTGGTTCTTAAGTAGGTTTATTTAGTCTACTGTGTGTGTGTGTGTGTGTGTGTGTGTGTGTGTTTAGCTTCTGTCTAGACAGCTGGAGGTCTTTCCCAGGGCAAGTCTGTGTTGTTAACTCTAACTCGTCTAATGTCAGGTTATAAAAACTCGGTGCTGGCTTATATGCTAACTGAGACGTTAACTCCCCTCACGTTAGCTTTAATGCTAAGCTAAAGGTGTGGCCCGTCCAAACACACACAGATTATCATCTGCTCGGACAAGTCTGGGACATTTGAGCCCTGATTAGTTTAACTTGTTAACACTTTTGAATTTAGATCAGTTCAACTCAACATTTTTTAACAAACATTTAGAAAACAAAAGTACCAATTTACCTCTTGAGTTTAGATGTCATAGTTAAGCAGTGGCTGCAGGAAGCTTCACCGCATCATGAAGTAGAACTAGAAAGAGTTGCTCTAATGTTTCTGTGTGTAAACATGTGTGTTTGTGAAGTCAGTGTCAGCATCACATGAAAAATGTCTGTTTTCCCTCCTCCTGTTTTTTTCATTTTGTAGCGTCAGCCAGCGCAAGTTTCCCTATTCATATTTATTTCAATCTACACTTGAGATACACAACTTTAAATTATTCTAACTAGTTTAATCGCCTACAGCCCTGATCAGAGCCTGTTCAGCCTTTTCATACCCGCTGCAAACCCTCCAGAGCAGGAAACCAAACCCTATTCACCAGGGAACGAAGCCGGTCCCAAACACAAGGGTCACAGTGATGGAGGGGGAGAAGAGGACGGGACAGGAGAGAAGAGGTGAGGAATAAAGGTAGAGAATACATTTGGGACCAGACTCGTTATCTCCAAACAAGGTGATTCAAACTTTGATTGATTCAATGATTTTTTCTTTTCTTCAAGTGCACAATGCCGCCGAGTTACAGCAGCAGACAAGCGAGAGAAGAGAGACTAGACAAGAGAGAGGGAAGTGATAGAAATGGCTTCTGATCATTTGTCTTAACTTTTCCTCTTCTTACAGGTTAAACTCAGGATTCAACAGTAAATTACAGATCTCACTCTGTTGATCTGCTTCTGTGTTGTCATTAACCAGTTTCTCTTTTTCATGTGGTCACAGGATTTAAATCTGACAGTATACTCATTATATATTCTTAAAATAGAAAAACGAATCTCTTAAGATAATGTTTTTCTACAGTTTACAGCTGTTTTGAAAGTAAAGATCTCAAGGTTTGTAATATTTCGTTGTTTTGTGTTTGACATGTGATGAATATATTGATACTGATGAACAACTGTGATTACAAAAGTAAAGAGAAGACAAATGATCAGATTATAAAACCTTTAAATCTCTCCTCTACTAAATTAAGCTTTTGGCTGCTGTTTGGTTGGTTCCCTCTGGAGGGCGCTGTTTCATAAAGACTGAACACTAGAGGGCGCTGGCTTCATTTGGGCTGTGCTTCCTTCACATCAATACAAACTAACCACAGGGTTGAAAGAGTGAAGGTCACAACGGGAACTTTTACATATACGAGCAGCAACTTAAAAAAAGACTAAACTAGACATACGTTAAGATTCTACTTGATTATCCGACCTTTATTTCCACACTGTTCAGGAGATGACACAAGATGAGTTGCTATTAACACTCGTGTCACTTTTCAACACTTCAGCGTGTCTTGTTTAAAACAACTCATCCTGCGCTGCCTCCAACACGAAGAAGCTAAAGAAGATCAGAGAATTTAATCTAAACTCAATTTAAAAGGTTTGACTAAGTTTTATTCTGGCCGACGCTGGCTGACACAAAATGGTTGTCTCCTTCCTGGTGCCGTAAAGTGCTCAGAGATGCCTGCAAGAGAGAAACTCGCCAGAGGGGATTGTGGGTACTTGTGTGTGTGTGTGCTGAAAAGGCAGGAGAGATGCGACTCTAAATGAAACTGCAGAAACGTTGTGTTTGTGTGTGTGTGGCCACGGCAGTGCACAGTCGGCGTATCACTCATTTCGGGCGACCTGGCGTCACTGAACCTGCGTCGTTCCCGCTCTCTTCTCACACGACAAACAAACAACTAGTCTGACATTCAAAATAAAATAACACACAGCAGGATTTTTAAAACTACTCTAATTTCTTTCACTGTTACAATACACATTGTCTTGATTAGTTCAGACTTTTGTTCGATGAGACAACGTCTGATTAATGTGAGCAAACTCGTATGTGCTTGACTTGTTTGGTCGAGGTAGTGACAGCCAGCTTTGGGATTGGCTAACGATTCGGCCACTAGGATGAGAGAGAGAGCTTCGAGCAGGGTTTCTGATTGGGCCCACAGGTTCGGTTGGATGCTGACTTGTGGTTGGCTCGCAGGACTCGGACATTTGCATAAACCAGGGATTTTAATTTTTTTTACTTTTATATCAATGGTACAGTAATGGTTGTTCCAAGTCCTTTGAATCAAAGTCAGAATCTCTCCCGTGATATGTTCTCATGATACTTGCCGCTGTGCACTGACCTGGCCCCGACCCTCGCCCCCACCCCCCCTCCATGGTTCCTCTCTTCGTATTCGTTTCTCAATGGACAGAGCTCCTTCACAATAAAAGTCTCTCTCACACGTTCCATCTGCGCGTACTAAAAAATAGTGCAATTCTTTTTAGCAATTATATAAATAACTCTAAGTTCGTGCTTTTAAGTTTGCTCTCGGTTTGCATACATGTGTGTGTATATGTCGTCCATTTGTAACATATATACATGCCAACATGTATGTAGCAAAAATGTTCAACGTGAAAGTTGGCACCCCAACAGATTACAGATGTTTGTTTCTTTTCTTTTTTTCTAAAACTACACAACATATAAAAACAAACAGAAAAAAAAAACATCTTCACCGATAAGAATCCACCTAGTTTAGAAAAATACCCCTACTTTCTCTATTTTCTCTCTTATCAATCATATTGCGGGTTTTTTCTGGGGTCAACAGTCTTGAACTTTGTGCAAACCTTCTTCAGAAAACATAAAACAAAAAAAAGGGAAAAGATTTAAGCGACAACTCCTGCATCAGTTGGTCAATATAAGGCATGATGTTTAGCTCGAGGACGTTTTTTAGCACTGTGCTACAACTCGTAAGCTAGTTTTAAAGTAATGATAGCGACGTCTAGCTTGTGTGAATATGGTTGAGTGCTAACGTGTCTCAGTGATGCAGCTAAAGCCTGTTGCAGGAGTCGCCGCCAAACGCTGAACTGTGCAGTCGGGAACAAACTTACTGGAGTCAAAGCAGCGAGTGGGGGGGGGATTATCACGAGAAAACAAAACAAATCCTGGAAGAACCAAGGAGACTGCAACATTTCACCGTTTGCAGGGATAGAAATGATCCTGTAAGCGTCGAACAAACAAAGAGAAAGTTCTACAGAAACAAACAGAACGAGTAAATATTTATAATGAGTGAAGGCTAGTTCAATCGTGGAGGAGCGATGAGCTGCAGCGAGAGGAGTTGCTGTGGGGGAGAAGGAGGCATCTGTATCCGCCCTCTCCCCCGCCTCCGCCCTTCAACCTCCTTCTCGGACATCATCATCGGTTCATCCGAAGTGATACTGGAAACTGTGGAGCAGGAAGTACCAGATGTTCTCCTGCGCCCATGCTCTGCAGGAATGATGCGGGTTCCAGATGTTCCTACCTAACGAGAAGCCGGCGTGCGCTGCTGCCTCTCGCTCCTAGCCCGATCCGTGATGAGGGGAAACCGTGTCAGCTACGGCCACAACTAACCAGCCCTTAAACCTGTGGAGTTAACCACCGACCAGGTTGTTCCTTGTTGGCTGCTGACCGTTTCCCCAAAGTGGCGAGGCATAATCCTTCCTGCGGGCTAGAAAAGAGGAAACAGTACTGTCACACTTGCTGGGGCTTCTGGGATTTCTCCTTTGTATTCCTTGCGTTCCTGTTGTCCACACTTCCTTGCTGCTGAGGCGGAGGTCGGATCAGACCATGTATGAGCGAGGACGGGGGTGCTTGTGCGGATGGAACAGTCCGATGGTTGTGGCTGGAGTTCAGGGCTGTCGGGTGGTAGTAGTGCCCGATCACCTCGCTGTAGGCCGGGGGCGCTCCCTCTACTCGAGAGCCCTGCTTCTGGTGCCGGGACAAGGCCTCCTGGGCTTCTAACACACTGATGCCCGAATGGACGCTCGGGGGAGGAGCCTGCAGACTGGGAATAAAACAACATAGATAAAGAGGAGTGATACGATTGAAACCACAGTGATGAAAGAACTACTGTCCTGCGTTTCACAACTTCAAGAAGGATGTTGTGACAACCAGAGATATTTGCTTGAGCAGAATTATCAACCTCATTCTTTAAACTAATTGTTAGAGACTTAAGCTGTAGAAAGGCATCAATATTCATTTGGTTTTCGGGTGTGTCTATGTTATTAGGTGTAATTATATAAGCCTGCTAATTAAGATACAATGAACGCAGCATTTGGATGACAAAGCAAACAGAATGTGAAACATGCCTCGTAGTTTAGGAGGAAGAAAAAACAGGTCGAGGGAGGAGCTTTGATTTTGCAGGTCATAATGAATCTGCGAACACGTGACACTGCGTGGTTACCTGGCCTGCAGACAGGAGTTGGATGGGTCCAGGAGATGGGAGTCGAACACTGTTCTGTTGGGCGGCGCTCGGACCGACTCGCGGTTCAGCTCCATCTGTTGCTCTGGATCTCGGAGCTGCAGGGTGCAGGGGCCCTGGTAGGGCGGCGGCTCTTCTCCGTCTGAGAGGGAGATGGTGGGGGGGAGGTCGATGAGGCTCTGGGGCAGGTAGGGGTACGTCGGCTGGAAGCGACTCGGGGCGTACGTGTGCTGGAAGCGCTGCGACTGGAGGGCGGGCTGCGACTGGCCGTGCGGAGGCTCCCGCTGAAGGTAGGACGAGTGGACGCCTCGGTCCGGAGGTCGAGGGTTGTACACCTGGTGCCATGAAACAAACGACATCAAATTACAGCTGTGTCATGACGCGGAACATTTGAGAGTTGCTAGAAACCTGCTTGATGTTTTCTTCTTTCGTATGAACAGCTGGTTTAAGCTGAACTCACCTCGTTCAGACCACTGTTTGTCCCGGTGCCCTCAGACGACCACAGACTGCCCTCCTGAAAAACAACAGACCAAGCTTGACAGTGAGAATCTCCTTCAGTTGATCTGTTGAGTCATTTCACTTTATAAAGTTTATATACATTTTGTGCATATGAAAACAAACCCTGTTTACCTGAAGCTGATTTTAATTAAAGAAGACAGTGACTTAGTCCAAACTGTTGATAGCAGCATATTTATCAAGCTCTGGCTTAACAACACTGACAATTTAATCCTCTCCTTCGTGTTTATTTTCCTAAAGAGTCCATCGATTACAGCTACCAAGGAGTTTCACCTCTGTTCTCACCACTGAACATTTTTTAGTTTGACAAATTTCCCCGAGAATGTGTATAAGGATGTGATATGTGTCAGGAAGGATACCAAAAATATAGATATGTTCGGATCCAGATTTCACAGTATGTACCCTTCTGAGCCACTGGAGCTGCAGAAGAAGCTTGTGCACCACAGACAGACAGTTTTCCACTTTTTTACTTTTGCATGTAGCACTGACAGAAGATGGGGCCTGAGAATCAAGCAAGATTAATTTGAAACTTCTGCCACAACTCTATTGTGCCTTTCGTCCACTAGGGGGCTCTACTGATGCACAACAAACACATAGCACCTTTCTATCGGTTCCTTTTTTTATTTAAATGTTGTGTTTTCATCTCGGTGAAGCTGCACATGTAAGATGTTCTCTGTCTGTTGTACAAGTTAAAACTGGAAAACAAGTTAATTCTCAGATTTCACACATGTGGTTTTTGCTTAATTCATCATTGGTCGATTTTTGCACAAATTAAGTTTTGTCAAATCAACATCTGTGGCTCCGATTAATCTACATGATACTGACGAGAGAACACAGCAACTCATAAAGTCGGCCTGATTTCCTCCTCAGATTATAAACACACTGTTGAGGAAATTGAAATCGGTTGTGTGTCGATGCCTTGTGGTGAAGAGACGACACTTCTTCACTTCTACAAAAACATGGGGGAGAATGTCTGTCTGCCTGCGTGTGTGTGTTAGTGTGTGTGTCAGTGTGTCTGTCTGCTAATCCAAATTAACTAGGACACCATGAGTCCTCTGAGCTTATCAGGAGCTTCTTTGTGGGTGTGTGTATGTTCCGGTGCACATTTATGCCTCATCCTTTACTCATATCTAATTTGTCGACTGGAGCCACACACACACCAACACACACATAGTGATTCAGTAGCAGGAAATTCAAGAAGCACAAGTGAAGTCATATGTTTGAAGAAGCCTCAGGTGCGAGTCAGTGTGTGTGTGTGTGTGTGTGGTCTAGGTTTTAAGTGGGGACCTAAGTCTGTGTACACACTTTGGGGACGTGAACTCCTTACGGGGACAGGAAGTTCCCATTTAGTGAACCAATAACTTTTCAGCAAAGACATGTTTTAAGGTTAGGGTAAGGACAATATTCGCTTTTTGCAATTATTACTAGTTTTGTATTAATCACATGAATCAAATGTTTCTTCACACAAAACTCAAACATTGATATTTTTGGTCTGTGTTCACAGCTTTCTGGGAATGAATGTAGATAAATAATGTGATTGGTCAAACTAGAAAACAAAAACCAGAAGATTCCGCCCCCAAAATCGTATCCCTCATCGACTGATTCCTTATATTTTCATATCGAAGCTGTTTATAGAGATAAGATTAAGGGTTAATGTTTGAGTCATTGTTTGAGTAAGTCTCCGGGACACTTCATGTACGTCAGTGTAACGTCCTCTGAAGACACCGACACCAGGCCATTTGTTTGTGTGTCTTTAGAAAGTCGTCACATTTGTCGTCTGAAGAGTTGAATCAGTGTGTTAGCATTAGCCTGCAGCAAACTCTAATCACTATGATCACCTCCCGAAACTCTGCTTCTTCAAAGTCTCTCACAAACAACTGTCGTTACTGAACGAACATGTTCGCTAACGACTGAAACGACAGCTTCTTAACTCAGACTGAACCAAGTTAAATATGACTGTAATTAACTGGCAACAAAAAAAGCATGACGAAGATAGTAGATCGCCTTTGTTCACATAATATTTTAATTTGTTTCTCAATATTTTATTCCTGCAGTAGAAGTTAAACAGGATAAATTCTATTATTAAAATGTTATGCCAAAATGTTTAATCAACAATATTCATCAACTATTTTCACATGAACATAGCAGATATTTCTTCATTATTATTTTGCGATTTTATTTATATATGTATTTTAACATTTTTAAGTTGGCAATGAAAAGCCTGTAGCCCTGAGTTTGGATAAAAATCTCAACAAATCCATTTAGTCACAGTTACCCACATAACCAAAAGTAATCTAACCAGATTGCTTCAAGAAGTGTAATGTCAATTAACTTAACTTTACTCACAATAAGTTGAACAGAAAACACAAAGTTTCATTTTAAGATTTGATCTTAAGAGACGTTGAAGATCTCAATTTAACCTGGTTACAGTCGACTTTCATGCAGTAAATAGATTTTTTAAATGTCATGTAAACCAGAAACCTTGTTTCCATAGAGAAGAAGGAAAGACCTTTGCACGTAGCCATGTAAACAAAAATTTTAAATAATTAAATCCGAAGTCAAAATAGAGTGTAAACGATGGAAACAAATCATTTTTCCATCTGATAATAAATGTGTAAGACAATGACTGTCAAGCTAAAGTCAGATATCAGACCAATATCTGATCAGATATCTTACGTCAGTGTGGTTTAATTAAATCTAGATACCGGTTTGTGGTGAATGTGGTGTGTGACTCACGTTGGCCAGTGGCAGGTGTCTCCTGCGCGTGGGGGCGTGTCTGGAGAGGAGCGAGCGTGCTGATAGGCGGTAGTGGTTCAACAGACAGGTGATGACCACCACCATCACCATCATCACCACCACGATCACCAGGATCTGGACGAACTCCAGCTGGGCTGCAGGCACACAGAAGACGAAGATCAGGGTCAGTTTACTCATCGTGATACAGTCGTAACAACGTCCTCTGGGGTATTGATGATGTCATAGTGCTGTTATCATAGTTTTTTGTCTTGAGCTGAAAGACCTTCACATAAACCAGCATAACAAATTTAGTACTGGAGTTTTTGCAAAACATTTTGGACATTTGGAAAAGATATAGGATGTTCCCTAATGTTTTATTAAGTATGTAAAATCCAACATTCACAGAACACATGTTTTATAGGTTAGTTTTGGTGCAGAGGCTTGAGCCACAGCTTCAGTTTCCGACAAGACCCTGAACTAATTGTCTTTCCCGGATCTCTCTCTCCACATTTCACGCTTGACCTCTGTCCCATCATTAAAGGCTTAATAACCCCAAAATATCACAATTATTAAAAAAAAAAGTATCATAGAGTTAAAAGTGGCTCATTTGTAGTTTTTAGATCTTTTTGGAAGGGACGGTTATAAAATGGATCTGGCTCTGGTTTAAATAGTTTGTAGACATCAGTGATTGAATAAACAATATCTGACATTTCTGGTTAATATACAAATATGACAGTAGTGGTAATGCTCTGTTGATAACTATTGATTAAAAAAAGTCTCAATAAAATCGATTAAAGTATCGTTAAGTATTTGACAGAATTATTGCTGATGTGTGCTTGTTGTGGTAAATATATTTAAAAATTAAACTAATAGAATAAAACTAAAAAGTAAATCAGTTTATTGATAAGATGACAAATGGTTCAGTAAAGTTTAAATACAACACTGAGGTTTATATGGTTCTGTGTGTGTGAGAGAGAGAGAAAAGGTTTTCAGACAGAGACCAGACAGATCTATTCCTTATGCAAAGGTCAGTGTGACACACACACACACCCACACACACCCCCACACCCACACACACACACACACACACACACACACACCCACACAGCCAGACTAGACCAGACAGAGAGACAGGGGAAGCTTTGTTTAGAGACAGTCCGCTTGACCCCCCCTCCCCCCCCCCCCCCCCGCACAGACACACACACACAGAGCCTTTTTCTCACACAGGGAGCAGACAGAGGTCAGGGCCAAGTCAGACACAGGAGCATAAAGTGGCCTGCAGACAACAAACAGACACTCTCTCTTTCTCACACAAACACACACACACACACTACAGAATTGTTTCACACCACTTCTCCAAGCGAACCAACACACAACATACATATGATCAACACAACCAAAACAAAAGTCCAGAGAGCTCACAGAGGCTAAATTTGAATGACGGCCCAAATCTGGTTTGAGAATAAAGCTGATGATGATGAACTTTGAGGTTAAATATAGATTTAACAACAAACTCTACCTTGGCCATTAAAGCATAATTAGAGGCCAAAACATCTTTACATTATCTACTGGTAGACGGGTGATGATCCTTTTCATATAATCCTATATCATAACACTGACATACACAGCTTCTTACTACATTGTCTAGAAAGTAAAAAAAACACTTCTCTAATAAGGGAAATTCAGTTTAACTAATAAGACCTCATAATTGAATATTTTGAAAATGATCCTGGAAGAAATTGGGTTTTCGTTACAGTTGCTCCAGCCAAGAGCAGAAGAGTCTACAGAATAAAAACGATATCAAATATAACAAATTCAGAGAAGAATGTAAAAAAAATCTACAAACATCGCTTTTTTTAAACACTTACAAAAGCTAAGCTATTGGAAAAACCTTGTACAAAGGCAAACTGGCATTTATACATTTAATATAATTATGTCTAATAAACGCAAAATCACAAGTAAAAACAATTTTAAAAACCAGGCAAACCAAAAGCCGTCCAAGGTGAGACATTTTGAATGTTTTGTTAGATTTAATTGAAGAGAAAATCAGCAAATCATCACATTGGAGAAGCTGAAAGCCGTTAATGTTTGGGCATTTGCTTATTTGAAACTGAGGAGTTTAATGTTTCAAACATTCATTCAAAGAAATTCAATTAAAAACCGGCTGAGCAGCATCACTCTCCAAACTCCTGACTCAACAACAACTCAACAGACGGAACAAAATCACCACGTGCTTCCAAACCATCGCTGTCTTCTCTGCTCTGTGAGCTCAGATGAAACTCACCGCACAGTTGTGTCTGAACACAGTTTTCATGGTGGTGTCTCCCTGGTGGAGGCTGCATAGTCCCGTCGCTCTTTGAGATCTCTGCCTTCTCTCCGATTGCATATGTCTTTATTCCACTGGTTATATCATGAAGGTATTTCCACAGGCCGGTCGTCTACGAGGTCAAATCAAACTAAAAGCAGCAAAACTAAAAGAAAACTAAAAAAAAACTAAAACTCCCCAATGCAAAGGAACTCCACACTACATGTCCTGCGGATGCTCTGGTGTGCGGGGGTGTGTGTGTCCTGGCCGGCAGACACACACACTCTGAGCCTCGACCAAGCTTTGTCTGCAACTTTTTCTCACACACATTCCCACACTGTCCAGACACACACACAGAGGAAACAGCTGACAAGACCCCTCCTACCGACCACCACCACCCCAATAGCTGTGAACAAAAGGGGTCGATGTGTAGGAGGAGGGGAGGGGGAGGAAGAAACAGAGAGAGGAGTGAGAGAAAAAGTCGGGGGAGTGGTGGGAGCGTCTGGGAGTGACAGATGGGTCAGAGGGATAGACAGAATAATGATGAGGGAGAGAGAGAGAGACATGGGGAATGGGGGGGGGGACACGTGAAAACTTCAGGAATTTAAATAAATGAAAAACTGATCTGCTCAGGAAGGAGTGAACATGATTCATTAAAGCGCTATATCGCTAAATCTTTACACAACACTTGTATTAAATTAAAGGGAATCTTATGAGTGTGTTGCCCTATGTGCATCGTGCTGCCCAGGATGGAGGGATAGCATTCTACCATCTCTCTCCAGTAAAGGTCCACGGCTGTAAAGCAGCAGGAGGAAGGACATGACGTAAACATTCGGCTGTGGAGGGCTCAGTGTTTTTGTTTACAGCTCTTATCACCAACAACAAATATTGTCTCTCAGAGTCGACGTCTTCTGGGCGTACGGCTCCGGTTCTGGTTTCACGTCCTCCACATGTTAGAAACGTCATCGAAGCGCCAACTCGCCCGCGATGGATCCTCCGGACATTTTGCTGCTGTACTCTCACTTCACTCAAATGTTCTACTGGGGGGCAGTGAGGAAAAGTGCAGGAAAATGTCCGGAGCAAACACAAATATGTCAATTGGGTGAGACGATGAGATGCAAGAGCTTTTGTTAATGTGCTGCACCACAACAACATGATTGCTCTGGAGAGTTTTCTGTTGTTGTGAATGAGTCAGGCAAGACTAGCTCCTGCTGGATTCTTGTGAAAGACGAACTTCAGACAGAGTTTCAGACATTTTCCGGAGTTCATAACAAAAAAAACGTAACTAATGTATGGATTCGTGGAACGTGAGAGGAAAGGGGGTAAAGCAGTATAAGGATATATTACATTAAAGTAAAACCTACAGTCACAAAACACAGTTTCAGAAATGATAACAGTTGTTATCAGTCAATATGGCCACACGCAGCAATTTTGCACAATCAACGTCTGCATCAATAGTCCTGAGGACAGACTTAGGATGATTATTTATTCATGTTTGTATTATTATATTTTACAGTTTGAAGCTGTAACTCATGAGGGATCATGTGAGCGGCTGCGCAAACCTGAGGTTACTGAGTTCACACAGTCACATGGTCGCCACTTCCACTTTTACACTTCCGCTTCTATTTAATAAAAACAGCAATTAACATAGATGAGATTCCTCAGAAAGAAAGGAAGGAAGGAAGACAGTCGTAAATACTGTGGGAGAACAGAGGACAGGGTGAAGTAAAGGAGGAATGGACGGAAGGAAAGACGGGGGGAAAGGGCAGAGAGGACAAGTGAAGGATGGAAAAAGTAACGAACACAAACACACACATGAGGAAACATAAACACACATGAGAAATAATGAAATATAAACACATTCCTCTGCTTATTAAAGAGAAGTGTTGTCACTGTAGAAGGCAAAAGTGAACGGACACTTAGACACTCTGAGTGCCAGCCGTGTGCGTGTGTGTGTGTCTGTGTGTGTGTGTGTCTGGGCACTCGGCCTGCTGACAGCTTGTCTGTCTCTGTGCTCTGTCAGCTGGTGCTGAACTGCATCTTTCTGCCAAATCACTCCCATAACTCTCTCCTCTCCTTTCCTTTTAGTCTCTCTCTCTCTCTCTCTCCCTTCCCTTTCATTCCCTTCTTCACAATTTCCTCTCCCCTCTCTCTTTCTTTCCTTTTCTCTAACTATTTCCGTTTTGTCTTTTCAAACACATTCTTTTCAAACACATTCACGAATGTCTTATTTTTGCAAAGAGATCCGAACTACCGAGTCACACTTCAATGTACGTCACCCGTATTTAACATGTTTATAAACATTTAATATACATAATAAAAAGCAAATTGCTTTTACATGTACAATATATACATATATTGTATTTTCCTTTTTGTCCACTTCCATTTAAAGGACCAGCATGTAGGAATTGATGACATCTAGTGGTGAGCTCACAGATTGCAACCACCTGAACACCCCTTCATCACTTCTTCCTTTCAAAGCATGCACGAGAATCTATGGTGGCCCTAGGGTATCATAAACACAAGACCGGCCCTGTGTTGACCCAATATCCTGGGAGTCTTTATAAACATGGCAGTGCAACATGTGGAAGAGGATCCACTCCTGATGTCGATATTATCCTTCATGCCTCATTTCGGTGATCGTGCACCAATGAAAAGGGCACGATGAATATTATACTCCATTTAGTTCCCATCAAATTCAACACACACACTATTATCATATTCGGTTATTACATCATTGCTCACAGAGGCAGACAGATTTGTTGCAGTGCTGACAAAATGTAATTTGCTGTTTCCGTTCAGCTTCTATGATTTGATGCATCATAATTATAAGCAAAAACCTCCTATTGCTAAAAAAAAATACTGCTCTGTCAGACCAGCTGACTGTGTGTGTGTGTGTGTGTGTGTGTGTGTGTGTGTGTGTCTGTGTGTGGTGTGTTGTCTGTGTGTCTCCCAGCCTGCAGCTTGTCAGCTCTCAAACAGAGGGAGGTCACGGGGTCAGTCAGCAGACCTCCTCCCTCATCTGTCTTGTCTCTTATTATTCACCCTCTTTTTCTTTCTCTCTCTCTCTTTCACTTCCTCCCTTACCTCACTCCCTCCGTCCAGCAGACCAACAGGATAACTATTTTCTCATGTCATGTTTCCATCCAGATGTTCTGCACACTGTCAGAAGGTGTTACACGGTTACATAATATCAATTCACCGGTTTTCCACTTCAGCCAAACAGAAAAGAAGATTATATTTAAGCCATGTTTAAACCACTGACTGTAAATAAAGATGGACGACATGCTACTCCGAGAAATGAAGCCAAATTTTCTTGATCGCCCCCTGGTGGCGGGCTGTAGAACTGGTCTAAAGTAGCTACTTTATATACAGTCTACGGTTTTAACATATCCATTCCAGTGTCAAGATATATCACATTTTACAAAAATGCAATTGCACCGTCTCTTTCTTGCTTCTTTTTCTTTGGGTCTTTTCTTCCTTTCACTTTTGGCTCGGCATAAATATTTTGAAAGGAAATTGAGAAAATGAGCTGGTAACATCCTTAAGGCCAAAATCATGCTTCACTGACGATGCACAATAAAACGCTGGTTCTTCAGAAAAGGGGTTTCTGCCTCACATGAGAACTCAGCTACACATTCATACATGTGATTCCTATGATATAGAACACCAGTCAGGTTTATAGGACAAACATATTCAGCTCGTTGTTTCTGCTAAGTACAAACACATTATTTATTGAATATGGAGTTTTCTTGAACCTCTTTCACCGTCTGTATTTTTGCACTGGATCCAGAAATACTGTGTCTACAGGTCAAAGCCGTCCACCACTCCCACACACTACTCAAAATATTTTTTGTTCCTTTTTCTCCATAATTCATTCAACTGTTATGTTATATTGTCGTTTATGTTTTATCAATTATGTACCAGAGTTTCTCTATGTGCAGATTTAAGAGCTGGTTTCAAAGACTTTATCATTTATTTTGCCAGGAATTATTATGCTGATCAAGTAATTGATCAATTAATTTGTTTAAATGTAAACTGCACTTCATTTTTCTACAAATGAAATGCAGGAAACTGGGCCTTGGTGTCCTCAGTGGTACAGCAACTACAGTTCAAACTGTATGATCTTTGGCTTCAGATGTATGTCCTCAACTGTCCTCTTATATCTTCAGTGGTGTGTAATCAGGCCCAAGACAATTTTACACATGGTTTCCAGTTTCAACAAGACCACAACTTGTACCTCTGATGAGGACACTCTCATGGGAATGTTTCCAAGTTCTGCTTCAAACTAAGGCGCTGTAGACTTTCTGCATGTCCTCACATATGATTCAGTTGTCAGCTTGTTCACCAGCGGGGGAACAGTCAGTCACAAATCAAAATTCAAACCTGTCTGTCACTGTCACACCCTCCGACGCACCAGCTTCAAATCCTCTCTGGTTAATACTTAGGAAACTTCCACACTGATACGGTTTAGTTTCAAAACTCATCACTTTACGTCCTGTGGCCAAACCAAATCAGAGACTGACCCAGTTTTACTTTCAAAACTCAAGAGGCTGTGACCAATAACAGAGACTTTGGGAAACTAAGATGCAGACACTTCACATTTGCCTCCTTTTTGGTTCTTATCAGTCGACCAGCAGCAGTGAATGCAAAGCATTGCTAACACTTACTGTCAGTAACAGTATAGGTCATAAACCCTGCGGGACATGGACCACACGTCAAACATGTATTTCATGGAGATGGTTTCTGTCATTTTAGGTCGTTCCTATCTCACTGATGTTTGTCCAGGTTGTCATGTGTTAGAGAAGTTTAGTTTTCATTAGTTATATGATGCTATAACAACCTGACCGACAGCTGACTGACTTACGATTGGTCGAGCACATGTATCGTCAGGAAACCAATATTGCGGTTCAACCCCCCCCCCTGCCGCCAGTGTTTATATCCGGGATATTTTGGCTTAATTTCAAGATTGCTATAGGAAGTGGAGCCGCGTCATCATCTTTATTTACAGTGTATGATAGGAAATAAAAGTCTGTTTGTTTTGATGATTTTTTTAAATTACCTGTCGCTTGTGAGTCAACAACTTTATCTAAGTACGACACTGAATCTCTGCAGTATCCTGGTAATGAACTCGCTCCTCCTCTGGGCAGATTCCTGACCTCATCCGACTCTATTTGTCAGCACTGGAGTCACAGTTTTTTTTTTTAAAGTGCAACACAGGAGAAGAAAAAAACCATTAAAACCTGTTTCACTTCTGAGAGAGAGAGAGAGAGAGAGAGAGAGAGAGAGAGAGAGAGAGAGAGAGAGAGAGAGAGAGAGAGAGAGAGAGAGAGAGAGAGAGAGAGAGAGAGAGAGAGAGAGAGATAACGAGAGACAGAGATAGAGAGAGCCAGAGAGAGAGATAACGAGAGACAGAGAGAGAGAGAGATAGAGAGAGCGAGAGAGAGAGACTGCTGATCTCCTCCCTCCCTCTGTGCTGTTGTCTAGACAGGAGGCTGTAAGCCTGGCAGGCAGACACTCCATGGTTAATCTAAAGCAATTAGCTCATTTGTCATCCGCTGCCTGCTCTCCCTCTATCTGCCTCCTCCTCCTCCTCCTCCTCCTCCCCCCCGTCCTGCTGCATTCAGCTAAAGGTCACAGGCGGTCATTGTCGAGTCAGATGGCTCAGAGAGAGCAAGCAGACAGCGAGAAGGAGGAGGGGTGGTCAGGAGAAACGAGGTGGGGTGGTGGGAAGAGATGATGACATGAGGGTAGAGGAGAGAGAGAGAGGGAGAGAGAAAGATGGGGAGGAAGAGAGAATATGGTGTGGAGGAGGGAGGTGGTGAAGAAAAAGAGAAGAAATAAGAAAGGAGGACATAGAATGCGAAGGAGGAAGGAAGGAAAGGAGACGAGAAAGACATTTAAGAGATTGAGGAAGATGCAAAGAAGTAGAAAGTGAGGAAGGATTAAAAATAAAAGTTAGATAGGAGTGAGGATATGAGGAGGAAAGGAAGGAGAGAGGATTTAGAAAAAATCAATGACGAGAAAAGAAGAAAGGGAAGGAGAAAAGGACAGCAAGGGAGAGAGAGGCTTGCTAATTTCTCCCTCCCCCTCCTTTCTCAGTCCACAGATGACTCGACAGTCTGGGTAGTCAGAAATAGCACAGACAGCTGTGTGTGTGTGTGTGTGTGTGTGTGTGTGTGTGTGTGTGTGTGTGTGTATGAGAGTGTGTGTGTGAGTTTGAGAGAGTGTGTGAGAGAGAGAGTGTGGTTCTGTATGTGTGAGACAGAGTTATAGGTCATAGGTGCACACAATTTGCTTGCCAATTTCCATGAGAAAGGCTATTTGGAGGGGGGGGGTCTCAAACACACACGCGCACACACAGACACGCACACACACAGACTCACGCACACACTACTCTCCATTGACTTTAGACGCCACGGTCATGGTGCAGCCAACAAGTGTGGGAACTTTGGTCGACAAAACTCCCACTGTTGAAACCAGCATAGGGGAGGTGTTGGGATGTATTTGTGTGTGTGTGTGTATGTGTTTGTGTGTGTGTTGAGGGGATCAATCATCATGCCACTTTTTCTGGTTATCAGTCTCCTCTATGATTGTCATCTGTTCTCAGTCACTTTCAAAGTTAATGCGTCAATTTTCACCTAAACTGGGCACTCACTGTTGTATGAGGGTTGGTATTTGTGAAAAGTTCCAATCGCATTGTGCACTTTTGAACGAAAATGACTTAAGTTGCTTCAGACACAAACTCTGGAAAAATAGTTGTGGAGGTTTGTCTCTCACATGTGGAAAAATGCAGTAGAGGATTTTCTCGTTCAGATGCGTTCACAGCGATTGTGAACATTTCTGGGACATTGAGACGAAGGGTCAGGGCTGGGCATGAAGTATAGATTCCATTATGCATACAGCATCTTTGTCATTGTATTCTACGTGTGCGGCTCCTCTTTTTCATCCCGAGTCATCAAAACGATGAATTATCAGGACATTTTTCTACTAGATTCTCACATGGACTCCCTCTGACACTTTCCGGACATGTTCAGTGTTCTTCTTTGAATTTCTTTTAGCAGACAAATCAAATAAAACACAATATCAAATTATTTATTATTATTATTAATAGTATTATTATTATTAGTAGTAGTAGTAGTAGTAGTAGTAGTATATTGATTCTCTCACATTGTCTCAATCGCTATACTTTGCATATCAAAAATATTCGAAGATGTCTTCTGCAAAACATTTACAAAACCAAGATATCCAGATAAATTTAAGTATTATACATGATGTTTGTATTTTCACAAACACGTGGACAGCAGAGGAAGAGCTAAACTCTAAATGATATCCCAAAGTTCCCCTCTCCCCGGCTGTCTGCAACTATTCACACTCAAAAACATTTGCAGAGTTTGATGAAGTAGAACAGGAAGCAGAGTCGATGAATATAAAGAGGAGACGGAGACGGAGGATTAATCGGAGCAGATCAGAGTAGATGAGAGAAGAGCGGAGCATTAGTCTAAATTTAGGGTGCTAATCCAGGGAACTCCCATGTTTAACTGTGAGTCCCATCTGCAATGCTAGCAATGCTAATGCTAACAGCGAGAGGGTCGCAGACTAAATATGGTGACCATGAAAAGACACAGCGCATCCAACCAGCGCTCATCAACACAATCAGGGAGCTGCGACATCTGACCCACGACCTCACAGGTTTTCTAATGACAGGTATATTGGTTCGCCTGATTTAGTTTGGGGATTATTATTAAATTTCTTCTGTTTTCTAACAAGTGTTCTTCTTCTGTGAGTTATAGAGAACAAACTACTGGTGCTGATCGGCAGGAAAACAAATAAATGGTCTGTTATGAAATCAAGCGATGTTTGAATTGTTATTTCGATGCACAGAAACTACTCGGTTCGGTTTAGAACAAAAAACTGTTGTTTGGATTAAAGAAAAAACACTTTTGATTAGATTACAGAACATTCTGCCCTGGTTAGAAAAATAAAAACACAATATGGGTCACAGAACAGTCACGGACAGAAGAAAACAAAACAGACTGTTGGTTTCACAACGGAAATCTAAATAAACGCTGGATCAGCATCTTTATAAGACTAAAAGGGTATTATGTAATTATTTATTTACTTTCATCATCTTATCCACTGGGTATATTCATATACACATGATGTTTACTTCTACTTGTACTCTATTAGCGCCGTCTATCTGGCTATGCTAACTCAGAGTAATATAATGTTGCTAAAGAGAATTTCAAAGTTCTTGATATATATTATTTACAGGTTTTCTTTATTTACTGCTGTGATTGTTTTGAATCTAAAATACATAGACCACCACACTCTTTATGTCATGCTTTGCTTTATCAGCATGTGGACTTTGTATTTATTATCCTCTGTCTGGCACCTGGAGGTTCGTGTGTCACTTCTTAATCTTTGAAACCTGTAAGTTTCTATTTCAGCTCCGGAAACAAAGAAAGAAAATGTAGAATATCAAACATAACGTCGCTCTGAAGAAGTTGATTTATATCTATGTGAAATTTAATGTTATATTTCTACCGATGTTATTTCCCTTCTTTCCAGAAGGTGGTGATTAAGCAGCAATCAACGCCTCAGAATGTACGTCTACACAAATAGGAAACTATAATAAAAGTCAATACCAAAGCAATATAAAATCTATAATGCAACCCACTGAAGACATGAAATCAGAGCGTCTAGACACATTAACACGTAATGACCTTATTATAACAGCAAGATTTAAACAGAAGTCTGACTGCGGCGGAATCACAAACATCAGACAGAGACAAAACACAGACCAACGCAAATGACACACAAGTTCACACAAACACATTTATACACGTCCATAGAGAGAGAGAGAGAGAGAGAGTCATTAATGTTTACAAGTGAAAGTTTATGAAGTCATACAAATACAAAGAGCTGAAATCATTTATATCACTGCGACACAAGGAGACACACACACACACACACACACACAGACACACACACACAGACACAATGTACTTGCTGGCCTGCTGAGTATTCTGTCTGAAACATATGAAAATCAAACCTCATTATCAGCTGCTTGTCTGGGTCTGCGAGTGTGTGTGTGTGTGTGTGCCTGTGTGTGTGTGTGTGTGTGTGTGTGTGTGCAGTCTCTCATTATAATTCTAGCCGGAAGGAGCTAGACAACCCCTGTCGTCTCGCACCCCCGCTCACCCGCACACACAGAGCCCAAAGTACACAAACACACACTGACAGACACAATCAGACCTTCGTGCACAAACACACACCGCTCTTTTGAATGTGAAAGAGAAAGGGAAGTCAGACAGAGACGCAGAGGGCAGGTCACATGCAGTCGCTGTGTGTGTGTGTGTGTGTGTGTGTGTGTGTGTGTGTGTGTGTGTGTGTGTGTGTGTGTGTGTGTGTGTGTGTGTGTGTGTGTATGTGTGTTTGTGTGTGTGCGTGTGTGTGATGGCTTTGATCCAATGTGATACTAGACATAACAGTAATCATTAACAGTCTGAACTGAGTGTTTTTGAACACATGCACACATTCACAGTGCAGCAGGTTGCACACTCACAAAAGTGATAGGGTCTACACAGTCAAGTGCTGCTGAAGCGCCTTTGAGCAATAGCTTAAAAATTTACAATATTTTAATAATCCAAATATAATCTATTTCCTTAAAGCTGTGTGGTAAATATGTACTACAATTCCATCTAGGGTTGTTTCAACACCAGTTAATCTGTTGATTTCTCTGAACTGTGATGAATGAGAGATTATCATCAAGTGTCTTATTTTGTCTAATAAACTAAACAAAAAACAAAGATGATTAATTTAGTATTTCGGTATCTTCACTAGTCTATAAACTGTAGTCTAAAAACTGCTGCCCGAAAAACAACAATAGCTTGATTAACAATTCCAAAACTAATTTCAGTTGAAGGCTTTTAAGTGACTCAACTTTGTTTACAATACAGGATGGTTTATAGACATTATTTTATTTTATTCACTTATTTTATTATACGTTTCCTTTTATTTGTTTGGTCACTTTTGCCATTTTACTTTTTTTAAATCGATTTTGTGATATTTCCCTGTAAAGAGTAAAATAAATAAAGTTTGATTGAGTATGACTAGAAGTTTTCTCCTTCTCTCTTCTCCATGATTATTACAGCTCTTTCAGTGACTATCAAAAAATTTTGAAAAATTATTCAAGGATAAATCTGTTATGCTGAAGCTGCAGGTGTGTGTGTATGTGTGTGTGTGTGTCTTTTATGCTTTTAACCCCAACCTTACTGTGGGAATGTGGATTTTTAAAACCTCTAAAAGGTAATAAAAGAGTCCTCTCTCAATGCCAGTGGACAAGTTCTCCTTTAAGGTTGGTTTTTCATGTTCAATGTCACAAACATTCTAGAAAACAGGGTTAGTAAACAGTCAGACGCAGACAGAGAGTTGACAAAGAGTCGCAGACATTATCAACAGAGGCCTCATGTGTTGTTGCATCACACTGGAAAAGAAGCAAAAAGTGTGCATGTCCACGTGGATGTTGTGTTGAGATATAACTGCCAAACGTAGCTGTGGCCAATAAAGACCTGCGAGCACTGCAGAGTTTTCTGACCGGGGAATGAACGTTGACTTTTCCATTTCACACCAACGACACAAGCCAGATGTTGGTGTGTTTTTTTGTCCAGTGTGAAAAGAGATTTAGATAAGGTGAAGCAAGAGGCAGTGAGTGGAAGATCAAACAGGGATGTGGGTAAGTGTGTGTGTGTGTGTGTGTGTGTGTGTGTGTGTGAGCCAGACATGTTGTCCCTGTCCAAACAGTGTTTGGCTGCCAAGGCAAAACCAGCTCAGCCGGTCCTTACACACACACACACGCGTGCACACACACACACAAACACAAAGGGTCAGACAGACATTCAGAGTGTTCAGACATTGTTGTGTCTAGCCAGGTGTGCGTGCGTGTGTCTGTCTAAACAATGCTAATGACTTACATACACATCTATAACACAACCGTTATATTAACAAAAAAGCGTGTCCTGTAAAGTGGGTCTTTTCCATAGTTGGTCTTTCACACAGGAAGAAAGCAGCAGGGAATTGTGCAGATCAAACACCTTCACAACAACATGAGCCTGGGTGCAGCACGTAGGAGGCAGGACACGAAATACATTTCACTGTGGACCGGCCTCGGCCCTCATCACAACAAGCTATGGAATCTCATCTTCCTATGTCTTCTTCACACGGCTTCTCTTTTTCATCCTGAGATATTTGTATTTTTAAAGTGGTGTAAGAATTAACCTCTGGATACTTTCAGTGCAGGTCTCAGAGGGTATTTCTCTTGTTGATAAATCCAGTGTTAAAACCAACTCCATTAGCTATAACTCGCTGCATGCAGATCAGCTGGCATTTATTCACTATATTATCTACATTACTATCTCAGACTTTCATTGGGACTTTACCTTTCACCCGCATCAGGCCTTCCTGGTTTCTTGGTTTCACCCAGAGAACAATGTATATCAGATCATATTAGATAAAAGTGTAGATGCTCCTCATTGCCCCCGAACCGACACAGACACCGGCTTAAATAAGTAACATTAACCCTCGACATCTGTGTGATTTCTCTCTCTCGGTGTAGTGTTTGATCCACCTTCTCTTTTGATCAGCACATTAAAGACATCACCCTTTTTCACCCTCGTGACGTAACTTTAATCCAGCCCTGTCTGTCCTCGGTAGATGTTGAGGCTCTTTCGATTGCTGCAGATTGTGCCGTCCAGTCTTAATTGTTTTGTCCCATCTTGGTTTATGTTCAGGGTTTTGTGGGAGGGTGTCGTAACGTTGTGCCGATTGTTCAGCCCCCCTGAGGCAAATTTGTGATTTATGATATTGAGCCCTATAAATAAATTATCACCATAGACTGTGTATAAAGGGGGAGAAACCTGACAGCTCTCAAAAGGAAGGCCAAAGCATCTTGAACCTACCCTGGTGGATGACTGTAGAATAGGCCAGAAACCCTGTCTCCTCCATGTTAACAGATGGGATTTGGACCAAACTAAAGATGTGTACAATGTGAAAACGGGGTGAAACATGATCGACAGCGACCGACTTGGATGATCGTATATATCAGGAGGAATTCTCTCAGCCATCATCAGCGCAAGATGTCAGCGTTTGTATGCAGGATAATTTTGGCCTCATTTCTGGACAGGAATTGGAAACATGTCGTCCATCTTTATATTCAGCCTATCATTATCTCATACTTATCGCATATTTACAGAGCCATTAAGCCACATATATTTATATTTTTAAGCAATAAAGCTCCAAAAAACCCCGGTGTATCAAATACATTTAGATTTTCTGTCTTTTTTTACTATTTAAAATCCTTATCTACCCACAGAGTCGTACACACTGTACTCAACTGTTCTCATAACTCTTGGCAAACAGCAGGAACATGTGAATGTTTCCTCTATTGCAGCATCAGAGCCGCTCAGTGGCCAACAGTCGAAACATTAGACGCACCTGGTGTGGAAAATATCTATTCTTCCTCAAAGACTGAAACCTGAAATCAGCCCAGCGCCTCCTTCATCCTCCGCTTGAATCAGCCTGCCTCAGCTTTTGTGTCTTCACGTGTGTCTGCGTGTGAGAGCGACATAGCCTCTACTTTAGACAAAACAAATGTCAGCGTGAACCCAAACAAGATCACCAGTAACAAAGCCATTCAAACGAAGCATAGCAAAGAAAGTTCACACAAAGAAGAGACAGACTAAATGGCAATGAATTAAAGCAGAAATATTAAAAGCAAAAATATTTCACCGTCTGAGTATTTGCTCTGCGATCTTTCAAGGGCTTAAATGCCCAAGAAGAATTTTTGAAAGTCTCCAGTCGATCATTTTCATATTTTGGCAAAAACCTCAAAACATGCATGGAATTTCTCTCTCATTCGGTATGTGTGTGAGGGATGAAAGTGAATTTTCTATGTGCACAAGTTTACAGCTGACAGTGACTTGAGTTGTCATCTCTGCAGCATCAGTGTCAGAACTGTTTACCATGAGTGGATGTGCAGCTGGGTCATGAATGCTTAATGGACGGATGGATGGCAAACAAGCTGGGAAACTGGCTCAGTGCCGACAAAACGCAAAACAATATGGGCCTCATATAGATATATATATGTGTGTGTGTGTCTGTGTGTGTTTGTGCCAGCTGGCATGGGTCTGTTCGCTGAACGAGGTGTGGGAGGTTGTTGGACACAATGCGAGACGCGATTGTATTTCCGACGCTGCCAAGAATCTGTCAACTCAGGTACGACGGGAGGCGTTTTTTTTTTTAGAAAAACGTGTTGGCTCGCATTCTACTTCCTGTAACAGGATTCTGTCGCATCTCCTGTTCCAAAGAAGGAGAACAAAGTATTTTTAAAAGAAGTTCTGTGGAAAGTCCAAGTTTCCAAAGTTAATCTTTCAATCTCTCTAAAAAAGCAAAGCCATATGTCGATGTGAACTCGGCGTCTGGCTGGTGGCGGCCTGTTGCAGCAGCTCTCGTTATTTTTTAGCGCTTTCTTTTCCAACTTTATTAATTCCTCTTTTTATTACTGTGACCTTTCTTCTCGTTATGGATACATAACGTCTGTAATATTTTCTATTTCTTGTGTTCCCTTGTGTTTATAATAGTCTTGAGGTTCAACGGGACAGAGACCATGTGCTCACAGCCACATTTGGTAAAACTGTTTAACTCTGATATAATGTAAACAGGCAGTAAAATGTTTTCGGTCACTATTTCGGTCTAAATACATGGACCAATATGAGTTTCGTGTCAGAGTGGGAGGAGGCCTTAAAAGAATGTGCAGATGAACACAGTAAATACTAAATGCCCCAAAGTAAATCATTTGCCCTAAACAGTGTTTTATTTTGGATTTATTTTATTGCCGACACCTCAATAAATGTCACTTTCACCTCAACGGTTAAACCTGCACATGCATTTAACACAATTAAAGTCACATCTTTAATTTACATATGAAGTCGAGTGCAGTGTCTGGGTGGTTGTTCTGACCTGCTGCTTTGTCTAGACACATTTTTATTGTCCGCTCTATATATATGTGTGTGTGTGTGTGTGTCTGTCTGGAGTGTGTGACAGTCAGAGAGGGAGGAGATTGTTGCTGTTGGGGTGGAGCTCAGTGTGCATTGGGCTGTATGTTCATAATAAGAATAATTTGTGCGTTGTCCCTGTGTGTTTGAACACTTGAATGTATGATGATAAATGTTAGTAATATAAACAGAAAGGTGGAGTCACAGCGTCGTCTGTGCGTGGTTTTTTTTTTGTGGATGCAAATCATGCGGTCCCAGCTGTTTCCTACAGGCCAGAGGGTAAAGTGAGGCAGACACAGTCCTCCTCATACCAGTCTGTGAATGTCTGAGTGTGTGTGTGTGTGTGTGTGTGTGTGTGTGTTAGGGTCAAGCCCACGGTCATGGACGTCTATCTATGTCATGCGTGGGGGGTTGAGAGTGTGTGTGCATGTGTTTTGTGTCTCCTTGTCTAGACTGCGTCTCGCACTCAGGAACAGAGCGATCGACCGAGCAACGTAACGTCTCAGTGTCAGCGTCTCACCACGCTACAGATTTAGCTTGTGACACAACATGGAGAACGATAACAGAACAACAACAGTTCATATCACTGAGTCAGCAGCAACATGTCAGGATAACTGTCATGACTTTGCATTTCAATAATTTTATAGATTTCTGCCACGAAATGCATGAAAATGTAAGAAACCGCCTTTCTGCTCATGTTTGTCTTAATTTTGCCACACACACACACACACACACACACACACACACACACACACACACACACACACACACACACACACACACACACACACACACACACACACACACACACACACACACACACACACACACACACACACACACGTCACACACACACACGTCACACACACACACACACACACACACACACACACACACACACACACACACACACACACACACACACACACACACACACACACACACACACACACACACACACACACACACACACACACACACACACACACACACACACACACACACACACACACAATTATGAACGAGTGGAATTTGTTGACAAATTCAACAATAACGGCAAATGCTCCAAAACGGATCTCACACGTTGTCAATGATAATTCTTAATAATCATTTTTAAATGTCACTACAGTCTACATGGTGATGACAGTCAGTCAGTCAGTCGTCGCTCAGTCAGTTATTAAATATGTACTTTCAGCATGAGCGTTGCCAGCAGGTTTGATTACTTGAATGAGTCAATAACATCCGATTATTGCCTCACACAAACACACACACACACACGCACACATATCACACATCAAAATGAAGTGAATAAAATGAAATCTATAAATGTAATCAATACATTCTGTGAGTATGAAGGTTCAAGACGCAGGGCCACAGTGTAATGACGAGACGGTGTGTTGTGTTGTCGACACAAATAAATGGCTCAACAAAATGAAAAGGAGAAGTAAGCTGTGGTGAAATATTATTGAATAATACAGATACACAGACGCACACACCCAACACCAGACTCCATTCTTGCGTCAATGAGCCATCGCTCCCTCCCCCCACCCTGCCTCCTCCTGACCTGACCCCCGACCTCTGCCCTCGCAGAGACCCGAACAGCCTCACCTAACCCCCTCCCTCTGCGCAGATGCAGAGCTTCATATGCAAAAAACAAACAAAACCCCCCATCAGCGCACCATGCATTAACATACTTGTATGAATATCTGAATGTTTAATTGAGATTATGTCGCTAAACGTATACGAGTGTAGACAAATCTGTTCAGTGACGTAGAGCTGTTCCTCTGTGTGAGGGGAGGGTGAGGTGGGGTCGGGGGGGGGGGGGGGGGGGTGTTTAGCTGCAACATGAAACTTCACCACTAGAAATACACCTTCAATGTCAGAAGTGACAAACAGTTTGAAATAATGACCTGAACATCATCATAACATCCAATGTCACCCACCTTCTGAGGGCTGAGGAAGGACTGTGTTTCGGTTCGGTCTTAGTAAGGAAGTTGTGTTTTCCTGTTACACAACTAAACTGGACGGGCCCTCAGTAGAGCTCATATCTCCACCAAGGCCCGACACAAGGTTTAATATTGTGTAATATTGTTCACAATCAAACAAATGGACAAAGGCAGAGACACAACATCCTTGGTGGCAATTCTGGTTTGGGAAAAATTCTCAAAAGACAAGCTGTGTTTTTATAATTGCAGTATGACCAGATCACAGGGGAGCATCGTCCTGTGGCTGAGCCAAAGTCACAACACATATTATTGAGACAAACAGTGACTTACCCAGGCTCTGACCAAATAAGGAAAACAAGTTTGAATGTGTAAGAAGTCCCCATCTAATGTCTTAAGAAGCAAATTGTTGTTTACCCTCTTTAGACTCGGTTTGGACTAGTACGACTGCGAGAGACTACATCGACAAAAGACACAAAAAACCTTTCAGTCTCACAAAAGCAGTAAATTGTAATTTGCTTATCCATTCATTACAAGCTTTGTGTCAGTATTTGCCGTGAGAATCACATAAAATACGACACAAATAATAAATAAATCAAATGTGAACATAGAATGTGTCGCTGCAATCAAGTGAACACACTGAAACCAGTACAACACACTACAATACAAACCCCCACCCCAGACTTTGTTTTTCAAACTACGTAAACAGACGACAATTAAAGTATTTAGAAGACCAGACAGAGATGCAGGTTTTTTTTTCAGCCTCAGACTAATTAAAGAAAAACAAGAAGCGATCTCTTTCACACTTCATAGTATGAATATAACAAGCAAACAGTCATTGCCTTTATTTATAGAGCAGCCTCTTGGTCCTCAGACAGTCTCAGTATGGATTTATTCACAGTGTGAGACAGACATATAGAGCCGACTCTGACTTCAGACTAATTAATGGGACAATATGGGTCCAGCAGACTGCAAGGGCCTCAGCTGAACACTGTCTTATATGCAGATCATATGCAGAGAGCACACACTCACAAACACACACAACCCCCAGAGTAACAGTGACCTTGACCCCCAGACGCTAATGCTGCATGCATCTACATATGCATGATTTTGGGGGTTTTGTTTTCTGTGTACGTGTTATTGGAATAATGAACGGCTGAGAGCGGGATACCAAATTAACTTTTTGACTCACGGGCTAAGGAGGATGGTAGAAAAACAAAATCCACCTGCCAAGCCTTTGTTTCTTTATTTGCTGGAATAATATGTTTTTGTGTCACGTGAACATTTGTCCCAGTATTTCATTTAGATAATAAGGTACTAGGTTGAATAGAAATGTATTTAAGTACATTGATCAGGGGTTTGTAAATTCCAATTCGAACTAGAATGGTTCATTCTTCCACCGACGCCAAACAGTGCCCTTAAATCCAACCTAGTTGCACCAAATTCAAACACGCATTAAAAAATGTCCCTGTAATATGCCTGATTATTTTTTTCCTAACCATCAATGAATTATTCTCTGAGAATTCAACACAACCTTCCCCCACAATGTCAAAGAAAGAGAAAACTAACTCCTGGATCCTGGGACAATGTAAAAGCTTCCTTCCTGGCGCTGTTACGTGTGTGTGTGTGTGTGTGTGCGTGTGTGTGTGTGTGTGTGTGTGTGTTAGTGTGTGTGTGTGTCAAACTCCAGCAGAGACAGAGGACAGGAGCAGAGCATCCGTAAATCAAAACGCAGAGGAGAGGAGAGACTCTCTGGATACCGTTTTATTGCACGACTATTTCGGTGGAATCATTAACCCACAAGCGCGGTGAACAGTCTTCGAGGAATTATCCACCAAACGGAAAATATCTACCCACATTTGGCGCCGCTTGGCAGGTGTTAATTTCAGACCCTGGCTGAGACGTAGGATGAAAGGCACGAAGAAGCTAGAGAAGCAAGAACGATGGAAGCAGAAGAGGAAATAACACCAGTTATAATTATTTGAAGTTTTTGTCGGTTTGGCATTATGCTCAAAATAGTATAGTTTCCATGATCCTCTGCTGCCACTGCAAAGCAGAAGAGGCCCGTAACAGCAGAAGCAAATATAAAAGGTTTTGTTGGAGCAGTCGAGAAGCACTGCGCCATAGCTGCTTAATCTTTGCATAACCTTAACCGTTAGCAGAATAATAAACTCATTCTTGCCAAAAGTCAGAATCATACCTCATTTCCCTTTGGAAGTTTTTATGTGCACAAGATTATACTGTATTTTCCCTTTGTATTTGATTTTGTGACTCAGTTATTAAAGTTTTTGTGCTGATGATTGAACCAGGAGTGTTTCACGTCCATCAAAGCTAAAGGAGAGTGCTCCAGCTTTGAGTTCAGGAACATTTGTCTATGGGGGAAAAATGAAAGGAACTTTTTATTTCTGGAAGCAGGGGCGCTTGAAATAGGTCTTTCCACTTCACATCTCGGTAATGAAAGAGAGGAAGGAGGGCAGAAGGCCGAAATCAAGGATGGAAAGAAGGAAACAAAGAGAGCACGTTGCCAGGACAAGTCAAACATCTGGATGTGGAAATCAGGAAACGCTCTTTTGTGCATTATAAGCTGCTGCTGACGTGCCCTTAAGCAGAGTCCTCAACCCACAGCTGCAGCAGTGACGCTGTGAGGGCACTGGACGACTTATTGGAAGCTGGAAACAAACAGGAAGCAGCTGAGTCGACTTTCTGCGGTTAAATAATTTCTTCAGAGGCAAATTAGTTTCTGTTTGTCACACTCAATGTTTAAAGTGAAGTATAAGAAAGTGAAATAAAAGGTGGTTTGATTCTCTACACACAAAGAACAGCAACCACGTTTCTTCATTGCCAGAAAAAGGCATGTAGAACAGAAATGTTTGATATATTTTAACAAATCCCCCTCGACTAACACATCGCACACACACACACGTGCAGCTCTGAGACAGCCAGACAGAGAGGTTTACATAATAAGTCTAGGAGGCCAGCCAGAACAGGCTCAATCATTTAATTTCCATGATTCACCGAGAGAGAGAAAGGCGACGGAAATAAAAAAAAAAAAAGAGAAAATGAGAAGCCGTCAATGAGAACGACAAGACGGTGACAAGAAAGACAAACACCTCCTAACAACTGACGGCCATGTTTGAAAATATAACAGATTCCTTTCTAATTCATATTCTCGTGTATTTCATTCCCTTTCACCTGTAATCAGCCCCAACATGTGTCAGCGTTGTGGCTGGGGGCCGATACCGATGTAGGGAGTAATACATCTACGACTGTGACATATGGGCCGATGTATTTACAGGTTTCAAACAGTTACTTTTCAGACTTTTATCAGAGCTTTATATCAGAGCCCCCAGAATTAAATAAAGTCATGTTTAGCCTTGGTTGTGAATAAACTGGGAATTGCCCCATTATCTCACAAACCACAGACAAGACAACAGGTATCCACAGTCTACTAACAATATCTCAAAGATTTAATCAAAATCACAGTAATAACAAACAAGATGTGGGAACAAACAAATCATCCACCTATCATAATTTGTCCTGTTTCTTGTTCCTCTCTCTGTTCCGGCTGAGCGACAGTGACACAGCACATTTAAGACAGTCACCTCAGCTAAATGGTTTAAAAATGTTGCCTCTGGTTTCGCCTATTACAGTTGATGAGATCAAACACAGAGCCGAGTGGAGTTTGCCTCAGGATGTGTTTTTTTTTTCATTTCATTTCATGCTGTCATAAGCGGGATCGGCACGATAAAAAAACAAATGTTCTCTTTCCTGCTTTTTGCTTTTCACACTGATTCATGAACATCCTCTGCGTGTGTCACATGGGAGCCTGAACAGGATTTGGAAACTTTGTACCGACTGACACATGACAATGACAAAGTGACACACGTCAATAAGAAAGACGAGTTTCAGACGCGAGAGTGACTTTCTGTCAAGCTATGAACACTGTAAATAAAGACATGACGGATGCTTTTGTACACATGTTTCATATAAAGTGGTTTCTGAGAAAACACAATTAACTGGAGGTGACGTGATGTCCGGAGCAGGAGCTAGACATGTCACATATGGTCAGATGATGTCATGCAACTCGAAGAGACTCAATAGAGCAGAAGCATCAGACACTGAAATGCACAACAGATCTCTTCTGGTTTTATCAACAAAACAAACAGGTGCAGTTTCCTCATTTCAGTTTATATGATAAACGTTGCATTGGTTCTGAAAGTGACTTGTTACTCGGTCACAGGGAAACTTCTGTGTTTTTTTGGGGGATTTCACGTATTAACTTAGAGAAGGGACTTTTTTATGACAAATGTACCTTTCACATATTTTTGGTTCAGACTACACTGGAAACTCAGAAGGTCGGGATAAGGTAGAGGTGATAGAGAAGTCAAATCTCGGTCAGATTAAGACTAGACGTCATAACTTCACGTAGCTCTGCTCTGTAAACTAATGTAATTCACTCTCTCACCGAGCATTTCTTACATTGGTTGACTGAGCAAATTATAAAACACTTTGACATCCACTACCCAGCATTTTCCTTCAGAAACTGAACCATTCAGGATTTTAACCGACAAACAATGGAGACTTTGTGGGCATTTGAAAATTTACCAATGCAGCAACATGGATACTCCTTGTCTTCATAAATTGAGTTTGCTTCAAATCCATAAAATTCACAGAAGACATTTTTTCAGATGAATCTATAAACCAAGTTTCAATACCGTAGGTCCACAAACCCAGCGAGTTGTCAGAACCTCTCAATCAAACTTTCCTCCATATTGACAATAATTTAACCTTTTCACCAGTTAACCAACATTTAATACTTCTTCATTATGTGTGTGTCTATATGTTTTTTTTACTGAATAAAAGAGTGTTGACAGTTTAAGCCAAATGGATTTTATACAGATTCAATAAATCAAAAAAAAACTACAGCGACCTAAGCCGGGAGCTTTTTTCATTCTTGAATAATGTGTCATCGGCTAGGGATTCAGTGTCTTGCTCATGGGTACACAGGTGGTTGCGGGGATCAAACTTGTGGCTTAACGCAAGGCTACAGTTACAGGAGTCTGAGCAAAAAAGACCAACAGGCACATTGTGTCCTTCCTGCTACCAACGCAACAGTCACTTCCTGCCCACTTAGGAACACTCTGACTCGTTTCCCTAGAATTCAATAAACGCCACTACCCTCCAGCTGAACTCAACACACACACACACACACACACACACACACAAACAGACACACACACACACTTGAACGCTGTAGGTAAGGTTTATGTTGGCTATAGACACAGACTGGGGAGGTGTTGATGTTAAGACGACCAGACGTTTAGTAAGAAATGTACAGAGAAACCACGCGGCTGGTAGGAAATCATTCTTATGAGCTGATACCAGAAATGACTTCACCATGCACACACACACACCCACACACACACACAAATGTACACACGCCTGCACGGCTAGCCTATGAGTAATGCTGATGTCATGTGCTTTGACTAGCGATGTCTGCCGCTCAGAACAGATGTGTAATACATATGTGTGTGTGTGTATAAGTGTGCATGTGTCTGCTCCTATATGTCAGTGGGTGTAACAGGTATATGTAACCCTACAATTACAACTCCACAGATCCAGATGAGGGAGGATGTGCAGCAGAGACACTGGGACAGATTAATAATAGTTTAACGTGAGTCAGGAACCTTGAAGCTTCCTTGTCCAGTAAATCTGGAATTACAAAGTTAAATAGCTGAAAGGTATATATGCTTTTACTATGTGCATGAACACAACAATCTTTCAACATAACAGGATTAGAAGTAGGAACTGGTCTTTTCCAACTCAATCTGAACTCAGCTAACTGGGTTGCTTTATGTGTTTTAGCCATGAGTTGTACCAATGACTGTATAGTAGAGATGAACAGTAAAGTTATGTGTATGAAGTTTTAAGCGTCTATTGGGGGGGGGAAATCACTATAATGTCTAATTAACCCAAACAATCTGACCGTTTTTTAAATAATTTGCCTAATTTCTTTCTCACCTCTGATCCCATGGTTGTAGATGGAATTTGGTATCGTCCTAATGGTAGTAAACATTCAAATAATATATTATATAAATTGTCCAATTTACTCTGGATAATCAACAGAACACAACTCTGTCAACAGTTTCTACAGGGACTATTACGTTGAACTACGTTGCTGTTGAATTTTGCATCCTGATGGACCCACAGCTCTCTGACACAGATACTTGAAAACCTGGACAAATGAAACCAAACCTGTCGCCATCGTTTCTTTATTGTCTATATAGATGAACTGACCCTTGAAGGCAGCTTTGCCTTCATGTGACAACATCTGTTACAAAGCGAGAGCTCATTTCCCAGAAGGCTCTTTTGAAGTGAAAGTCTGGGGAACCCCTTCTTATTCTATCAGGTCTGCCTCGTCTTTTGATCCCCTCATCTCGAGTGAATAACGTGAATTTCCCTGTGCTGTACTTTCTTCCCGCGTCTCTTTCATCTTTCCCCTCCCCACTCCGTTGCACACGGTTTCATACAGATGGAACATCTTGCACGTAACCTTGTTTTTTGTTTTTATTTACCGGATACTGCTTTGTTCGTTCCAGAGTCTAAACGCAGGTTTGCCGTCAACTCCTACTCGGTGTTTCTCTTTTCTTTCCGCAGCGTTTCTCTCTTCTCTCTTTTGGCTTCACTGCCTCGACACCTTGTTCTTATTTTCCAGAAACATCACTCTCCTGTTTTTCACTCTCCCTCCAGCCTGTTCTCTCCTCTGCAGGTTTATCTGTTTCCCTTCTTGTGTCGTCCAGACTAAACATCACGTCTATTCTCAGACAGAGGAATTGTATGTGGGTCTCGCTGCATTCTTATCATGTCTTTACAATCTGTATTACGCTGACTGATTGTTACCGCTACAACTATTAGCACTGCTACTGTTCATGACTGTTCATGATTCATGTGGACAACTCTCTGGAGATGTCGTCTATAGTTTGAGTCTTAATGTTACAGCATGCAATGTCCCCCTTGACTTTGTGGAAACAGTTTTGGGCCAAGTCCTGATTTAAAATGACAAAGCCTCCATATACAGGCATAGACCGAACTTTAAGATGAATGAGGCTTCTCTCCTTCCTCCTATTGTACAGAATGAAGCCAAGATATCCTTGATATGGGCACCACCATCTTGCACAGTAGCAGAGTATGTTTGGTTTGTATGTGACCCTGAATTGGGACTCCGCTTGCTTATATAGGTCAATACAATAATGGTATTCTTAGTTTAATCTGGCAGAATTTGATAATCTTCGATAGAGCGTGGACAAAGGAACCCCTTTGAGAAAAACTTGAACGCCGAATGTGACAATTTCATCTTCTTTAAAGTGGTAGGTCAACACTTAAACAGAACTAAAGGAAGCTCAGAGGAGACTTTATTTTCTAAGGCAGCTGAAAATGTTTTCCATGTCACGCAGAAGGTCTAATGCCATTTTAGTGTGCCGGAATCGAGAGCATCGTGACTGGTGTGGAATAACCGTGTGGTATGAAAAGACAGCGTCTGGACAAAAGGGTTTACCGTGCATCTAGAGTCAAAGGATGGGAGCTGAAATCGACACCATTACAACACTCATCCCCACTAACCATGTTTTTAACTTCCTCTCTTCTTTTTAAAAGACTGAAAAGTAGCCCAGCTATTCAGGAGCACTTACCCAGAGGCAGTTTGTGCACTTAATTCCTAAATCACTAATGTTCTGCTCTTATTCCTGTCTATAACACATAGTGTACAATGGTGGGCTACACAAATCAGTTCGCGGTTCTGGTAATACGCCCATGGGAACGCTTGTTTTTATTATATATTATTACTTTTTGGTAATTTTCAAATTCCTTTTTTATGTCCCAGAAGGTTTTTGTTTCAGATTTCAGATCCCCCCCCCCTTCCATCAGTTGTGTTGCAATGGCAATAAAGTGTTGAGTCTTGACTGTGAGCCAGACCCGTTTTTTTCCAACATCATAAAGCTCCAACGAGCAAATCGCCATAAAAGCCAGGTTCCTAAATCTGTTGGGAAGCCTCCAATACACAGCAGAGATCAATGACCAAGGAATTACATGTTACACCATCAGTATGGGAATGATCTCCAGGTGACCACCACCTTTTGGACATGTACGACTACGTAACATTTGTATGGTTCTATAGATATTTAAACTGGCCTTTCAAAATATATAAATCTTATCATGTCTTTGTTTTCACACAGGCCACCTCATATTCTAAACCCTGGTTAAGTCTGTGAGTAGTTGATTCGTATCTCTTATCATGAAAAATTAACTCATTATATGGATATTTTAATATTTTATATTAAGTCTTATATCAATGATTCATATTTCAATTATTTATTGTACTAATTGATTCATGTCTGATCAATCAAATGTCACATCGTTAAAAAACACTTGATTTGTCACGACAACAGTCCAACACAAATATTCAGTTTAAAGCTGCAACAATAGTTAAACTGAGGGAAAATGGTTGAATAACTATTGTAAAGGTTGATTCATTATTAGCCATTTTATGAGCATGTATCGAACGTCGTTGGGTCTTGGACTGTTGTCTGCATAAAACAAGATCTTTAAAGATATCGCATTGGTTAGGTTTTGGAGACTATGATGAAAATGATGATGTTGATCAATCTACTAATCATCTCAGGTAGTCAATTCGTATTGCCACTTCTACCATCATTACAAATAAGACCTTCAAAAACCATAAATAGAATTTTTCGTCTATGAGATATTAATGAGTTATTTTTAAGATAGAAATCCAGTTTCTCCAGTTCAAATATTGGCATTTGTTAATCTTGAAAATGTAATATATTTCGGTGTGGGGATGATGATGAACCATGAAATGTGATAAGCTTCTGTTCATCATTTTCTGCCTTTTTTCCTCCTGGATTGATTAATGAAAAAGTAAGCGACTGATTGACTGACAGATCATAATAAAAGATAAAGTTGTTTGTCTTATTTAGAAGGCGAGGAAGTGTTTAGCTGAACAGACACACACACTCAAACCCACACCTATCTTAATTCAGACTTTGCATTGACTTCCATTCATTGTGGACAGCCTACACAATCCTAACCCTTAAACCTAACATATACATAAATCACAACTTATAACCAGGACCTCACAAATAACATTTTCGCCTCATGAGAAGTGAGTATTTATGCTGCAGAAAGGTCCTGCAGAGGCCACACAACCCAGTAAACACACACACACACACATATATTCACACACCTTACAATAAAAAGATACTGGGAAGTTGCATCTCTCCCACGAACAAGAGAGCTGCTGTAAAATCAATGAATTTCAAAGTTGCTTGTCTTTTTGTAAAAGCACTGAAGTTTAGTGAGTCAGCCTGACCTCTGCTGAGCACACACACACACACACACACACACACACACACACACACACACACACACACACACACACACACACACACACACACACACACACACACACACACACACACACACACACACACACACACACACACACACACACACATCTTTATCAAGACTTTGCATTGACTTCCATTCATTGTGAACAACCTAACATATCCACGATACACACACTAAACCAGTACCTCACAAATGATAAGTGAGTATGTATGCTGGAGAAGGTACACAAAATACACAAACACACAGACCACAATAGGAAAATTGCATACACACACACAGTCCCCTGCTGGGAATCAAACCCCTAACCCAGGCTTTAAGTGTCTTGCTTCACCAGGCAACACAACAAATACACAGACATCAAACTCATGTATAAATCGACACAGGGATTTCCCGGACACGACCACACACACACACACACAGACACACAGAAAGAGAGAGAGAGAGAGAGAGAGAGAGAGATACGTGCACGAGCCCACCCGCACGCGCTCGCAGGCAGACGGCGAGACAGACGTCTGGCTTTGCGCGACATGACGAAGCGGCGACACAAACTTCCAGCTCCCGCTCCCTCCTCCTCCGGCGGCGGTGGCACGGGAAACCAAACACTTACCGGCGGCGTAACATCCACCGCAACCACCCCCCCCCCCCCCCCCCAACTTACACGCACTTTTTAAACCGCAGATAAACCGTTAGAAACACACAAAAAACAGCCCCGCACACACAGAGACAAGACGTACATGTCTGCGTGTGTCCGCCACAGAGAGAAGGCAGACCCCAACCGGAACCCAGTTGGAAAAGGGGCCAAGTTGCGCAGAAAACCGCCTCCATTGCGAATAAAGAGGCGAGAAACTCACGTAAAAACACCGTGTTTGAAACGAGGCGGCGGCGGTGCTCGGTTCGGCGGTGTCGAGAGGGGTGGGGGGGGTGGGGGGACGGGACGCCCGCGGTGCGTTCGGTTTTGGGTCAAGTTCAACACCGAGTCTCGGAGGAAGAGGGGGGGGGACTTAACGTCTTTGAGTGAAGCTAGCGATTTTGTTTACGCGTGTTTTAAGCTAGCGACGCTATTTGCGATGCGTGAAGGAAAAAAAGCCCCCCCCCCCAAGTTACAGTGGTGCTAAAGCTAACAACAACATCTAGCTAGGTACCCCCCCCCTCCCCGGCACATACATGTCACCCTGTGACCGCTGCACGCACGGCAACTCGGCGAAAATAAAAAAGATGCCGCCGCCTCCGCTCGAGCCGCGGAGCCGCGAAACACCAGGAAAAAAGCCCCCCCGACAAAAAGTGAAGTGAGACGGAAACAAACATGGAGAAGAAGTGGAAGTTACTCACTGATCTCCATGCTCTGGAGCGAGGTGATGCGCTTGCAGTTACAAGTGCAGGAGACATTGGCGGCGGTGGTGTTTGGAACACCCATCAAGTTCAACATTTACAGCCGCCGGAGAGCAGACATCCGCGGGCCGGGGTGGAGGAGCGCGAGAGGGGAGCACCGGAGAACTCCAGAGAATCCTCCTCCCTTTTCCTCTGCTTCTCTTCCAGCCTCCTCTGCTTGCTTCCTTCCTTCCTCCGCTGCGTCCGTCCTCCTCCCGTCGGTTCTCTCCACCTCCTTCTCCTCCTCTTCCTCCGCAGCCGGTCAGTCAGCCAGTCTATCGCTCTGTGTGTGTGTGTCTCTCTCTCTCTCTCTCTCTTTCTTCTCTCTCTCTCTCTATCTGTCTCTCTATCGGCTCACTATCAAAGTGGCCGCACAGTCTTTACATTTACTTTGCTGATGTTGTTCTTCAGTCGTATAGTTCTGTTACTTTGACTGTTCGGTTCCGTTCGGTAAGAACCAGCCTTCGTGTCTCTGCCCCGAGTGACCGGCTCCCCTCTCTCTCTCTCTCTCTCTCTCTCTCTCTCTCTCTCGCCCTCTCGCCCTCTCTCTCTCTTTCTGTCTCCAGGGATTTCTCAGTCTCTGTCTATCTATCTCTGTCTGCCCCCCCCCCTCTCTCTCTCTCTCTCTCTCTGTCTGCTCCTGTATCTCTCTCTCTCTACCTCTCTCTTTATCTCGCTCTCTCTCTGTCTACTCCTCTATCTATCTCTCTCTCTCCCTCTTTCTCTCCTCTCTTTCTCCTCTCACTCTCTCTCTCTCTCTCTCTACCTATCTCTCTCTCTGTCTGTCGGCTCCTCTCTCCCTCTCTTTCTCCCCCTTTTCTCTCTGTCTGCTCCTCTCTCTCTCTCTCTGTCTGCTCCTCTCTCTCCCTCTCTCAAAATCTCCAGGGATTTCTCAGTGTCTCTCTCCCTCTCTCTCTTTCCCTCTTTCTTGATGACACTGTCTGTGTCTGTCTCTCACTTTCAATTTCCACTTGCTTTTATAGAACATCACAGTCTGCCACTGCATTTAACACACAACCCCACACAGACACAGACACAGACACACACACACACACACAAATACCTCAAAAGAAAGGCCTTTTAACCATTTAACTTATTTTAATTAATGCATGTTCCTTAGAAGGCTTTTGAAGACCTCAAACAAAGAACATTATTTCATCATGGATTTATTCATTTTACTGAAAATTATATTTAATACAATTTCCCCTTTGTCTGTCTTTGTTTAATAAACCTTAATAATTTCATAAATCTTGGACTTTTCTTTCTTAGACACCATTATCCTTATCATCATCATCAATCAGTCAAATGTGTCATAGGGCTGAACAAGGTGCAACATCCTCTGGTCTGAGTCCCTCTCCCAGGACAGACAGAGGTGCAATAGATGCTAAACTACATCTGCTGCTCACTAACATCCGCATGAATTAGTGCATTAGAACGTACAAGGGATATTCACCATCTAGTCCTATGTTCTAAAATGGGACGGGTTAGTTCTAAAAGGCGTAGAGGTAGTGGTGTCTGATCTACTGAGCGGCTAAATGGCTTCAGATTCATCTTTAGCTAAAACACTTGAAGATGCTAGGGTGCACAACTGAAGTCATGTCCCTGACATCCGCTGATGGATGCTAACACCCGCTAACATCAGCTGGTAACTGAAATTGTGCAGAAGACCTTCAAACAAGGGTTAGTCGCCATCTTCAGAATCAGAATCAGAATGTATTTATTGCCAAGTAGGTTTACACCTACAAGGAATTTGCTCTGGTTATTGGTGCATACAATGAACATAGAACATAAAAACATACAAACATAAAAACACAATAAATACAACATACATTAAAAGAGCAATCAAAATAAACAATATATATTTACTCACTATTTACTTCTTTTTTCTAATATCTATACAAAGTAACATTTATTTAGACATAAACATACTTAAAAAAAACATATATATATATAATAGATAATAGATATAAAAAGTGAAATGCAAGATGCAAGACAGTGGACAGTGTCAGATTGCAATATGCAATGTAATGCAGTTTAATATGATATAATATAATGTGTTAATTTAACACATCCTTGAGGTGTGGGGGTGGAATAAAAGTCTGAGTCAGGTGGGGGTCCCGGGCCTTGTTGATGAGGCCAACTGCAGCCCAGAAGAAGCTGGTCTTGTAGCGGTGGTTTTAGTCCTGATGGACCACAGCCTCCTGCCAGAGGGAAGAACCTCAAAGAGTTTGTGACCCGGGTGGGAAGGATTCCTATATTGTAAAATACAATATTTACGTTAGAAGCTCGTAAAATGTTTTGCTGTTTAAAACGTGTGTCTTTTCGGGTCCTAACATAGACTTTAAATAAAGATGGAAGACATGTCTCCACTTCCTCCCACTTTTCCAGAAATTAAGACAAACTATACTGGATTAGAAAGCTGCCATCTTGCGTTGATTATGCCATTTAGAAGTTGTGCAGTAGCACCGTTGAAAGAGCCGAGGTACACAGGTCCCACCAATACATCGTCTCAGCTGTTAATCATGAGGTTTTACCCGCCCCCCTGCAACGCCAGCCACCAGGGGGCGATCAAGAGGGTTTGGCTTCACTTTTAGAGAGCCATTATGTCATCCATTTTTGTTTACTTACGTACCATCAGGAGCAGATAAAATAACACATTTTTGCTTTGAGTCATTTGGTATTTTGTCCAAAAACCCACACAATGTGATTTAATGTGAGGAGATGATGACGCTGAAAGATAAATGATCATCTTGAATCATCACTGAGCCCCAAAATCATCTTTAATAATCCTGTGGATGTGATGTCTGCTTTTCTTTCCATCCTATTTGATACTGGCTCAAACTAAATCTAGATTTAAAAAACCTCTGAACACACAATGAGTTAACCTTCGGTGTCCGACCCTTGCAACAAAAATTCAACACTTTCTGCAGCAGCTGCACGATGAAAACCCTCCACTGGTCTTCAGCTGCTTTATTCACCTGTATTTTGTGGCCTTCGTGAATAAAAGGTCAAAAACAGTGGTGATTTGAACTTGAACACTGTGGCTGAATGTCCTGTGACAGAACATGAAAACACAGACTATTGTATTGTTACTCAAAAAGGTATCGACAAAATGTAAGCGACGGTTTCTCATTAACACTTACACATGCAGGCTGAGGCTCATTAAGAAGGCAACACACCTGTTTACAACAAATTTCCATATAACCTGAAAACATTCATCCCAAAAGGGCTTTGAAAGCAGAATCGAAATGTTAAATATCAGTGTCCTTGAGTGTGTGTGTGTGTGTGTGTGTCTGCAGTGGATCAACGTGTGTGTGTGTCTGCAGTGGATCAACAGAGCCAGACAGCATTGCGTCACCTCCATGATTGACAGACCCCGGGGACCAATGAGGCGGGACTGAAGCAGTGTGTCTCATCTGAGTCAACTTTGTAATTAGGTCTCTGCTGAAGTTTTATAGCTGCATGTTAAAGTGGTTTTATTGGCCAGCTGGACTCACAGGAGATCTAATCACACGGATATGGAGAAATATACACACTGTCCATTCTTTGCTCAGAGTTTACAGGAAATTAAACCTTTTTCCTTTTGAGAGGAAAAAGAGAGATTACAATATGCAGCAAACATATATGGCGGGTCTTAATGACGGACTCAAACTTGTGACCATTTATATCCTGAACCGCCTTTTTTTTTTGATGGATGTCATTTAAGGGTCAGGTCAACCACGCTATAAAATACTAGATCTCATCAATACTTATGATTTTTTAGGAATATCAAATTTATTTTAAAGTATGAAAAATGTCGAGATCTTCAAAGGCACATCAAAGCCTCACCAAATAAAATTGGATGCAACTTTTTCTGTGAACACTAACTACACCTGAAAAAATTCCAAATTTGAATATGATAAAGTAAAAACTGTTGACTCTGTATTTTCTTCTTCATCTGTGGTGTTTCCTGACTTATGATAAATGAGCTGGTTAACATGGATTAAGAGAATTCAAGATGATGCGGTTATTTAATTAAACTCATATAAAATCCTTTAATGGGAGGTAGGTGTGGATATTCAATACTTAAAAAAAAAGTACTGACGCCGATTGTGATTAATTTCCACAGACTGTCATGGGCCCTGGCACAGTAGTGCAGCGGTTAGCACTGCCACGTCCCCGCGAGAAGGTAGAGGGTTCGAACCCCGTGGAGTTTGTATGATTGGTTAATTGCAGACTGGACAAAGTGAGTGAATTTGATTGTGACTGGTTGTTTTGTCTCCTCAAAGAATAAACAGTATAAATGTAGGATTGAGGGTTTCATGGTGGCTTCATACACCAGTGTAAAGCAGTGTGTAGAGCCTCTGCTGCTCCCTGCTGGACTCCAACAGCACTGCCACCAGTGACACCAGGCCTGTGTAGGCCCTGGACCAAGTGATGGACAGACATCCACCTCCCCTCGTACTGCTGTTATCAGGAACTGGATCAAGTGCAGTGAGATACTGGATTATCGTTCAACAGAGAAAGTTTGAAAGTTCTCTCATACTTATCTCCTGGAGCTCTGGAGAATAAACTTTTGGGGAAACTTTTGCCTTTGCTGTTGCGAGTTAAGTGAGCAGACAGTTCTTGGGAAGAGTCTTCAATCACATCTTTTTTGACCCATTTATAAATTTATGCTGTTGCTGCTGCTGCTACTACACTTAATAGCTAGTTCAGATCTATGCTTTTTGGGGATTTATGCAGCGGTAAAATCCCAAACTTTATCATCTAACACAGAACAAAGGCGCTCACATGCATAGAAGTTCTACTTTAGCTGGATCTAACAAAATGTACTGTTGGAAAAGTCAGACAAAAGAGCTGCACATATTCAAAGCAGATCCATTTTAATAAAGAAACATTTCAATCTAACAGAGATATTTGTCAAACTTGACAAAAAATAACCTCGGTGGCATTCACTCCTTCCATAACAAACTGAAATGCCCGAGGTGTTACTTAGAAAACTAAAGAAATCAGCTCGATGTGTATCTCAGTGGAAGAAAGACACAACCAGGGTGTGATGCTGTCACGTTGCCTTGTCATTAAAAGTGCCTGGGAACCGTCAGTCTAAATATGTCAGAATTCAGACTTCCTCATTGAAGCTATATCCAGACTGTACATATGTGTTTGATCACAGCGTTTTCAAGCTAAAGAGATCTCTGTCATCATGAATGTTTTGGCTCTCCATGAGTTTGAATCCCTGTCAATACTAACAAACCTTAGAGTTCAAACTACATGATCATCTCAAGTAGTGTGGATGCCAGGGTGCAGCCTCCGATGCAAGTCATGCCACCATCTCAAGAAAAAAACTCTGACACTCACCAGTAAAGACGTCATCTTGTAAGGATGACAGAATTTGACAGCTTTGACGAAAATTGCTGTCGCCAGTGTCGATGTGCTACAAACCACAAAAATCCTGATTTCAACAGTGGAATGTAAACGTCACCCGGACTCCACCCAAGAATGTTCGAGGTATTTTCCTGTGAGCGAGTCTGACTCCAACAATCTCCTGCTGCTTTATTCATATCAAAATAACAACCCCAGAAAATGGCGTTTTCAGAACCAGGGCATCATCTAGAGTTTATGTCTGGAAAGAGCTCTGTACTGTTTGTTTACATGTGTGGTTTGTGATGTAGTGAAACCACAAAGGTAGAGCTGTCTGTACGAGGCCTTGGCGCAGGCAGCCGGGTGACACACTGATAGTCAAGCTGTGAGTCAGTTTACCGTCTAAATGGGCTGAGTCACCAACACGGACACCCAGGTGCGGTCATTCTTTGTCTCCCTCCCTCTCCATCCCTCTCTCTCTCTCCGCCAGTCTCTCTCATCCCCTCTTTATCGCAACCTTCCTTTGTACGACTGAAGTGGGTGAATCACTAGGCCGGCTCTTTCCCTGCCCGTCTGGCTCTCTTTCAGAATGAGTGTATCTATTTATCACTGTCTTTTCTGGTGCTCAGACTGAAATTGCAGTGTATTAGGAGAAGGGGCTGCATCGGTGGAGGAGGTGGAGGAGGGGTGGCTGTTGTTTCAAGGAACTGGTGAGAAGAGGAAACACAATCCAGGAAGGTCAGTTTGAGTAATAGCTCCTCGAGTTGTTGGTAATTCCCCACCTCGCGCTCGATCAAACCAGACCAACGTCTTTCTCTGATCTAAACCAAGTGCAGCTGAATCACAACCATAAAAAGGTTTCATAATGCTGTAACTGCCACAGTGCAACTATTTACTTTGATGGAAATCAATGAGAAACCCAATGAAAATGCTACTGATCTTTTCATTAGGCGTATTGACATGTCTTGGAAATGACAGATTCCCTCCATCTATGATTCTCTAATTTAACCAATGTAATTTAATCAAACATAAAGACGAACACTTGAACAAACACCAGTTCGATAAGAACTACCTGAAATTGACCTATACTGCAGCCGGCCAACAGGGGGCAATCCAGATGTTATGGACTCAATTTTGAGGAGCTGTCATGTCGTCCATCTTTATTTAAAGTCACGGCCGAACCCAGATCCTTCATCCTAATACCGCTGCACCACGGTGCTGTCCCTTGTCGAATGTCTCATTATGTTTATAGAAAATCGTAGGAACATATTTAATTATGTGTACATCAGAAAAAAAAATTTTCTCGCTGAGTCAGAGCAAACAGACATAAAACAGTCATCTGAGGACCAATGTTTGCCCGACGATATTGAAACATTAGTTTTGATTTAGTGAAAGAGGTAAACACGTCCTGACTCTTTCTTCAAATAATTGGTGACTCGTTTAATATTTAACACAATTTACTCGTCATGCAACAAGGGTCCCCTGGCAGTGAGTCAAACCATGAACGCTGTTGCCACCAGGGCACCCCCCCACCCATCTTCTCTATGTGGCTGCTATTACAAACTGATTTAATGGATCCATTATACAGAATTCAAATGTCCCATCAAGACATGTCAGTGGGACAGTGAGCTAACGTGCACAAAGCCACGACCCAGACAATAAAATTAGCTAAATGCAAATCAGCGATAACCAATTTTTATATTCACTCCTGAGTTCTCCTGAGTTCTCCCTGCTGTGACAAAATGTACTCCTGTGAAACTAAAGTAATGGTTGGACTTTACGTTTATCCTTTTTTTAAAGCTGCTGCCGGTCCCCTTTTATTTTGAAAACTCCAAGGCTCGTAGCCTTCTCTGATTCGCCAGGCTCCTTTCATATGAGATAATATAAGAAACATTGTGCATTAGCCTCAGCTATCAGTGTAAAATCAAAGTGTTTGGATGTAGCCTAGAGCAAATGTTCAAAGGCAATGCTACTGTTGCTCCGAGCGCCTTCCTTCATCCTCCATTAGGTTTCATCGTGTCATCAAATTTCTTTGACCTCTTCCAGGTTTCTGTGATTATTTCTCCTTTTCTCTCCTCCTTTTTCTGCTTCTTCTCTTTCTTGCCCCCCCCCCCCGCCCACACACACACTCTCCATCTCCTAATCCAAATCCTTCACTTTGTAATTTTCTCTCCACTTATCCTTCTGCCTCATGCCGTCTTTTTCACTTCAATTCAATTTGCCATGCATTATTAGTGAGGGAGACGGATGCATGATTGCCAAAACAGGAATAATTTATTTTTGCATCTCTCTTTCTCTCTCTCTCTCTATTTCTCTCTCTCTCTCTCTCTCTCTCTCTCTCTCTCTCTCTCTCTGTCAGTGTTTGTCTCTCGACCCAGGTGTGTGGCTACTGCGCCTAATGCCTGCATTCGGGTTAATAGCCGTCAGAGTCTTAGCCGGTGGCCAATCCCGTTGCAGGTGGGATTAAACAGGGATTAAGCGTGTTTCTCTGTGAAAGCAGACAGACAGACTAGCACTAATCTGACTTTAGCCTTGTACCGAAAAAATGGCAGGCTTGTGCAATCCCACTCTTCCGCAGCTGCATTTTGTGTACAGTGTGTGGGTGCGTGCTCATCGTTCTGGCTTGCTTCCACCTTCATGGGAACCAAATGTCGTTGAAGAGCAGAAACGTGAGGGAAGAAGAAAACTCCTCACGTCTACAGGGGTTCGTTCAGCTCCAGGGTTTGGTGTTAAGACCACAGTCAGGATTAGAGCTCAGGTATCAGGGTTTACCGTCACGGCTAAAATGCTTAACATGACTTTTAATCACCAGCAGTGTTTCAAAGCACGGCAAATGTTTCCCCAAACAGGATCAAAGAAAAGTTTCTTTAGAGTTTCTCAACAACAGGAAAGAAAACTGATTGTTTACAGTGATTAAATATTCAAAGCATGGATCAGTCCAGACGAGAGGCTTCCAGGATGAAAGAAAAGGAAAGGTTACCAACAATTTCCCAAAATTGCAAACAGCAAACACAGCTGGAACGTTATAAACCTGCAAAGCCATTGCAGGATTTGACATGTTTCTCAACGCTTGATGGTGCCTGACACGTAATCACAGCAACTACCAATCACAGGTTCATACTCGGGACACGCGGCATAGTCCAACTTCATGCTAACGTGCCACGCTATCCGTCCAAGCAGCGCTAAAGGAAATAGAGTCCACAATCAGATGCTTCTAGGGACTTTGAGGGCTCCATGCAAAAGGGAACGGGGGGAGCCTTCATCTAACCAAACCAACCCTGATTGGCTGGTTCATGTGCTTCGATTGAAAGCATGTCTATAAAACACTGTATATACAGATGGACGACATGACAGCTTCCTTAAAGTGAAGCCAAAGGTTCTTGATCGCTGCCTGGTGGCTGGCTGCAGTATAGGTCATAAAACCTTCCTCAGCTATGTTCGCCAATGGGACATTGACCAAACTAAAAAGTAAAAATACACTTTGAATTAATTTGAACTAAGGTGTCTGTTATATTAGTTGTTCATGTTTATGCTGTGTCAGGTGTCCACTGGCTCTATAAAAACAGGTTAAAACATCCTGATTGACAGCTGCATGGCGGGACCTTGATGACATGGCTCTGCTGCACTGGGAGGAAGTTGGGACACGTCATCCATCTTTACTTACAGTCTATGTGGGAAATGTTTTCTATTATCAACTTCTACCACATGCAATTTAACCACAATGCAATTCCTCCATCGCATGATGTCACCTCATTCAAAGTGGATGAGCTGCATTTCCATTTAGGCTTCCAACATATAAGTGTTTGAAGACCCACCTGGTTCCTCGGTTTGGCCACCACCACTTGGGTTTCAAGCAGGTGACGTGACAGGAAGTTGGACTAGGCTGCAGATTGTCAGACTTAATCACAGTTCACGTCCTGTTTTCAGTCATCTCACCTTCCCCGAATTCCTATCGCAGCTGTGACCTTGTGCACGTCTGGTACAAGTTGTGCTCGCACTAAGTTTTGCTGCAGCCAAGGATTCTCAGCAAGTTTTCCTTAAAATAAAATGGGAATTAAACGCTGTAAGGAAGCACGAGACCAATAAGACCAACGTTAAAATACACTTTCTGTTCTCTGAGAAGGTATTCTCTGATTAAAGCTTGACATTTGACTAAAATCTGTGCTTCAGGATATTATAAACAGGTACACGCCTGGCTGCACACAGACACACACACACACACACACACACACACACACACACACACACACACACACACACACACACACACACACACACACTGTCGCCCTCTCCTCTCTGCAGCAGCTGTGTGAGGTAATGTCTGTCTGTGTCTGTGTAACACCCTGCAAGAAAAACAAATCCACCTGTCTCTCTCTCTCATGTTTTTTTCTATCTCATTATCTCTCTCTCTCTCTGTCTTTCTGTCTGTCTGCCCCCCCCCCACCTTTACCTCCCTCTTTCTGTCTCTCTCTCTCTCCCCCCTGTCTGCACTCGTCTTCTCCTCACTCGCCCACCCCCTGCTACTCCCCCGCTCCCGTTTGAGGCTCGATGCAGTCGACTATTAAAAATGTCCTCTGTCAAGATGAGATTGTGTCGAGCACAAAGAGGCTGCGGGAAACAGGCGGGAGGTAAAGCAGAAAAAAGGGTAGAGAGATCAAAAGAAGAACAATGGATGGAAACACAATAAAGAAAACAGGAGGAGTGGAAAAGAAATCACACACGCACTTAACATTTTCAATGTGACATATTTATTTGTCTCTTTAACCTGAATAGTGAGGTTCCACCTGAGGCTTTGAACATGTTAACAGATGTGCACAGGTTTCATTAAGAAATGTTCACATGCAAGTTTATTTTATTCTCAGACACATTGAGTCAAGGCTGAGATGAGTCCACGTCGGAGCAGTTTTCAAGATGTACAAGTATAAAGTACAGATACAAAGTACGCATGAATGAAATGCTGCGTCATTTCAGCTTTATCTCACTTCCTTATTCAAAAGGTATCATTGACATCTGGCTGATCCGACTGACCTTATTCAGTGGTAGTCGTATCACTACCACCGAATAAGGTCAGTCAGATCATGAATCAGGATTTTACCGGTCAACTTTAACCCTGATGTTATGGCTGTGCGCTTCTCGTGTTTGCAGCCGAAGGCAATGGGGGGGTGGGGGGCATGACACTGTCCAGGAATTGAAATAAACATCAGAGGCACAGAGTGAGAGACATCGCCACACCTTTGACCCTACATGCCTTCGATCCTCATAGATGCCTTTGATCATAGGAATCTATGATCCTACAAGTATTTGACACTTGATACTTTACCTTTGACATTGTATGGTCATAAGCCTCATGACAACGTTCATCCTTCATTGTGTTCACCACGTGCTCTGAAAGGAATTAAACCCAGCAACATGTCCTTCCTCACCTTTGATGTCCTTGAAGGAACCACTGTGACTAAGACTGTGGGTCGATTTGACCATTTCCTTCCACATGAAGAGAGAAATGTACATATTGATAAGGATGACAGTTCAGCACCCAGGGTTACCACTGAACTGCCAAAATCAGAAACCAGCGTTGAAGAGACAGAGGCCAATCCATTGACCACTGAAGAACCAGAGCCTCCAGCTGTGTTCACCGAAGAAGAAGAACAGGATGACGGACCAGCAGCAGCTGTGGTAGACGTTGCAGCCCCACTGGAGACGACCAGTTCTGCAGCTGTGGTCCACCTTTCTGAATTCCTGTTCAAAGCTGCAGAAGCTGTGCTCAACTCCTCAATAGCACTCCAAGAGAGCGGTGCTTCAGTAGCTCTACACGATGAGACCAGTGTTGTATTTGTATTGTTCAATGTGGCTCTAGACTTGTATACTTTTGCAGCTGAGTTCAACGATGCAGAAGATCAGGATGAGATTGCACCTGCAGCAGCTGTATTAGACATTGCAGCATCATTGGATATGACCAGTAAAATAGCTGCGTCCCAACATGCTAAAGCCTTGTACAACGCTGCTGACGTTGTGCACAATGCTATGGCAGAGCTGGAAAGGACCTGCCCCTCTTCTATTGTGTCAGACGTGGCAGCATCATTGGATATGAAAAGTACTAAAGCTGTGTCCCAGGTTGCTTCAGCTTTGTTTCACGCTGCTGACGCTGTGCACAATGCTATTGAAGAACTGGAAAGGACCTGCCCCTCATTCATTTTGTCAGACGTTGCAGCATCACCAGACGAAACCAGTGCTGCAGCTGGTTTCAACAATGAAGGAGAACAGGATGACATTGGACGTGCAGCAGCTGTGTTAGACGTTGCGGCATCATTGGATATGACAAGTACTACAGCCGTGTCCCAAGTTGCTTCAGCTTTGTTTAACGCTGCACACGCTGTGCACCATGCTGTTTCAGTGCTGGAAAAGACCAGCCCCTCTTATATTTGTCCAGACGTTGCAGCTCTACCTGCAGAAACCATTGCTGCAGCTGTGTTACAACTTTATAAAATCTTGTTCGAAGCTGCAGAGGCTGTGTTCAACTCCTCAGTAGCACTGCAACAGACCGGGTTGACTGTAGCTCTGTTTGACACTGCAGCGGCTGCCTTTAACACGACAGCTCTACCGGATGAGACAAGTGCCTCAGCTGTGCTCAACTTGGCTCTACATTTGTACCATGCTGCACGTGCTTTGCGAAACATCTCAGCAGCACTGGAGTCAACCAGTGCTACAGCTGTGTGCAATATTGGTGAAACTTGGTACAATGCTGTATTTGATATAAACGACGCTGCAGCAGCACTGCATGAGGCCAGTCCTGCTGGAACTGTGTTCGAAACTGCAGTAGCTGTGTTGGATGTGACAGTGGCAGTGGATGCGAACAGTGCTCAGAAATGGTTACCTGTTGTCGAAGCTGTGGTCAACGATGGAGAAAATCAGGATGAGCTTGTACCTGCAGCAGCTGTATTAGACGTTGCAGCATCACTGGATACAACAAGAGTTAAATCTTTGTTAAGCGCTGCAGTCGCTCTGCAAAAGGCTAAGTCAGAACAGGAAAGGACAAGCCCCACTTCTATTTTGTCAAATGCTGCGCCACTACGGGATGAGACCAGTGCTGCAGCTGTGCTCCACCTTACTGAAGGCTTGTTGAAAGCTGCAGAGGCTGTGTCTGACTCCTCAATAGTACTGTACCAGAGCGGTTCTGCTGTAGCTGACACTGAACTGCCAAAATCTGAAACTAGCGTTGAAGAGACAGAGGCCAATCCATTGAGCACTGCAGAGTCAGAGCCTTCAGCTTTGTTCAACGATGAAGAAGAACAGGATGACGGACCTGCAGCAGCTGTGTTAGACGCTGCAGCCCCACTGGAGACGACCAGTGCTGAAAATGTGTTAATCGCTGCAGTCGCTGTGCACGATGCTATGGCAGAACTGGAAAGGACCTGCCCCTCTTCTATTTTATCAGGTGCAGCAGCACCACCCGGTACGACCAGTGCTGCAGCTGTGCTCCACCTTTCTGAAGGCTTGTTGAAAGCTGCAGAGGCTGTGTCTGACTCCTCAGTAGCACTGAACAAGACCGGTTCTGCTGTAGCTGTGTTTGACACTTCAGCGGCTGCCTTCAGTGCTACAGCTCAACATGATGACACTAGTGTAGGATTTATGTTCAAAGTGGCTTTGCATTTGAACAGCGCTAAAGATGCTTTGAAAAACGTCTCAGCAGCACTGGCGTCAACCAGTGCTAAAGCTGTGTGCAATGTTAATACAACTTGGTACGATGCTGCAGTCGCTTTGAACAACGCTGCAGCAGTACTGCATGGAGCCAGCGCTGCTAGAGCCGTGTTTGGTGCCGCAGTACCTTTCTTGGATGTAAAACTAACATTGGATGAGAGCGGTGCTGACGAACTTCCACCCGTTGCCAAAACTTTGCTCGACGGAGCAGGTGATGGCTTCAGAGTTATCGTCCCTCAAAGAGAACGGCCCGACAGAAACCCGAGACGAAGGAGACGCTCAGCTCTGGTGACTCCATGTGAATATTAGAACTTCCCATGGATAACAAAGCACAAACCTACTTCTATGAATTGAATACACAGGTATATGTGGATTTACTCTGGGTGCTCCAGTCTCCACCACACATGCAATTAAAATTAAATTAAATTCAACAATTTCTACTCAGTATGTATTTTCTTTTATACAACAGTAGCATTGCATCCTTTGGGCAAAGGGAGATTCCAATGCATGGAAACCAGCTGCTGTGTTCAAAGGGACCCTCTTCTGACTCTCAGCTACAGGCCCATCAGTATCTTACCCATAGTATGGAATGTGTTTGAAAAAGTTGTTGTAAAACAAATCATTACTTTTCTAAACAATAGCACCTTCCCTCTGCACTCAATGCAGTGCGGACGGAGGGCTAATGACTTGACAGACACACTTATAAGAGCTACGGGTTACTTCCTAGAAATGTTTAGGTGTCACTAGAAGTCAAAGTTGGGGTTGTGGGGGCCGTGCTTTCCGACCCATGGTATCCATTTGACCAAATCATTAAATCTTACTGCATAAACCACACAAGTGCAGTTTTGTTTGTGAACCTCATCGAATCTTATTAGTTCTTAAAATGTCCAGGTTGGCCATGCCACTGCCAATTATAAACATACATCTTGCATACAACACTGAGCTATTAAGTAATTCACAGATTCATGTTTTTATTTTAAACATGCATGGAGAAGAGACAGTGAATCTCAAGCCATCTGTGGATGATAAACATACTCCCATATTAGTGAGATGTCGGACCCTGATGGGGAGCACACAACTTATCTAACCTTGGACAGATGGAGGTTGTCAGGCTGGGTCAAATCAGCCTCTTAATATGTTGGATGCATGTTAATGTGTATTTAAAGACATTTAAATTTGTGGGAAAAAATTGGGTAGAAAATAAATAAAAAATCACAAAAATTATAAAATATTGTCTAATCAACCAAACATTTTGCGACCTCTCTGCAGTACCTCCGCGGACCCTCTAGGGGTCGCGGACCCCATGTTGAAGACCTCGGCCCTAAACAATAAACATGTCTGATTTTCTTTCACCAAGGTCCATGCATTATCCTTTAAAGAATCTACTTAAGTTGGAAAACGCTCAATCGCACAATTTTAAACAACAATGTCTTTGATCTCCACTCTGATCTGGATTCACACACAATTTTGACGAACTGACAAGGGTGGAAACATAACCTCCTTGGTGAAGGTAGAACGTGTGTTGACTCCACCTCCTTCTTTTTTAATGGAATAAACTAAACGTGATTTCTCTGAATCCAGGCATTTGAACAATTACCCTGAAGTTATTCGACCGACCTGATGAATGCCCCGAGATCTTGGCTCTCAACTAGAGTTGACCTGTCCTCTGCAGTGACTACCCCTCATCTCTGGAACCTCTTACCTGTATATCAGACACCGTCAGACTTTTGAAACATTTAAATTATCCCGGAGTCCCTGATTCTTCTCACTGGATTTCAATTCAAGTTAAACAGTTAATGTCTCTGCCTCTTTATGACCCTCAACAGCAAAGGAGACAATCTGGGAGAAAATTGGACACTTCTCACTTTCTGTGGTCGGGTCTCATTACCCACAAAGTCCTTTGAAACGATTGTATTACCTGCTGGACGGCGCTGGTCGGTTTATAACACAATATTTTATGTGGTCCTTGTAACCAGTCCAGGGTTTCTTTTCAATTCACAATTTAACATCGTGATATTGGGGCGTTTTATTCATATTATCTCCAATTCTCCTGAGAATAATTAATGGTTATTGATTGAAGACGTCGCAGCCAAAGGTTGAGGTTCTTACAAACCTCTCGTTCTGAAGGGACCACGGTGGAATATCCCTTTAACAGCAGAACTTGAGCAGAGGAAAGCAGGCGAGACAAATAATAAACACCCAAATAAAGTGTGTGTGTGTGTGTGTGTGTATGTTTGTCATTGTATAATCAGACTAATCTGATTACAGTGTGACAGATTTGATGCCTCTCAGTTTCCTGTCTGCCTCTCAGTGTCTGTGCAGACAGACTCATCGTACTCTTGAGGAGAGGACTGTCTGTCTCACTGATCAGCTGTCTGTCTGTCTCTCCGTCAGTCTGAGTGGACAGTCGTCTGTCCTTTTTCTGTTTAACTCCTGATCATCTGTCTGTGTCTCTAAAACGTCTCTCTCTCAATGTGGGTGTGTGTGTGGGTAGGAAGAAGGTCCCAGTTAAAAGGCTGAAACTGCAGCACTGGATAAGCCTATTACACTGTGTGTGTGTGTGTGTGTGTGTGTGTGTGTGTGTGTGTGTTTGTGTGTCATTTTCTGGGAGGTTTTTGGTCTTGTTGATTACTCATCGCTCCAATAAAACACATGGACGTACACACGCACACACACACACAGTGAGTAAAGCTGTGTGTGACTGATAGGGTTTCCTAACACACTGTCTCTGTTCTGGCTGACTGATGCTTAGTTTGTGTGATTGTGTGTGTGGGTGTGTGTGGGTGTGTGTGTCGGACATGTTAGTTCTATTTGTTCCCCTTCTTTCTTTCTTTCTTTTCTTTCTTTCTTTCTTATTTCCTGTCTATATTTACCCTTTCTTTCCTTTTTTTGTATTTCCTCTCATCTTGTGTTTGTCTCCTCTTTCCTCCTTCGCCCTCTCTTGTCCTTCTTTACTTTCATCCCTTTCTTCATCTCCTCTTATTCAAATTTTCTTCATCTCTTTTCCTCTCCATCTCTAATCCCTATAGCTCATAGCTTTTCCTCCTGTTTTTCATCCTCTCATGTCTTCCACTGCTTTATACCCCCCTCCTCTCTCTCTCCCCCCCTCTCTCACACTTGCACTCTCTCTGTCTGACACTACACCTCTCTTTCCTTCACATCCTCCTCCCTCTTTTTTCCCTTTTCATGCTCCATCCATCCCCCTCCCTCGGCCTCATTATTCGGTATAATCGGTTGTCTAGACAGTGACTCCCCACACAGATCACACCTGAGAGAGCACGACGGAGGGGGGCAGACAGAGAAAGAGAGAGAGAGAGAGAGAGAGAGAGGGAGAGAGAGAAAAAGAAGAGAAGCAGGAAATGAGACGGAAGAGAGGGAGAGAGGAGGTGATAAAATGATTTGCTTTCCTCCCCTGAAACCCTCCAGTCATTTGAGAGGGAGAGACGTGTGAGACAGAAAACACATGATTGAAGGAGGGAGGGAGGAAAGAGAGAGAGAGAGAGAGAGAGAGAGAGAGAGAGAGAGAACGGAGGTGGTGCAAGAAATATGGAGATGAAAGGAACAAGGAAAGAAGAAGAAAAATTTAAAATGGAGAATTCAAAGAGTGTAGAGTGTCACACACACACACACACACACACACACAGGCTGCTTGACAACAGAAAATCTATTAATTTGTGCGTGTGTTTAAACCTCGCCTCCTCCATGTTAGCAGATGGGACATGGTTTCTGTCATTTCAGGTCGTTCTGATCAGACTGATGTTTGTTCAAGTCTTCGTGTTTCTGATCAGTTTGGTTTTAATTAGTTATTTGATCATGATCAAATTACTGAATCATCCAGATCTCCCGGATCCTCTGGTAAATTATATTTTTCTTTCTTGACTTATGTTCCATCCGTCCATCAAGTTTCGATCAAATCCGTTTCGTCATTTCTGCGTAATCCTGCTGCACAAAGGCAAACAAAGGGCAATGAAAACATAACCTGCCTGGAGGAGGTGAAAACGGTGCATTAGTCACATTTGCACACACAACTTTGTTGTCTTTAATCCTGACACAAATATACAGCTGAACCAAGAGTCCACAGTGTGGGTGTGTTGTTGTTTTAAAAGAAACAGTTGCAGTTTAGCTCAGTAGATTCTCAATGAGAGCTGCAGCAACACCAGCCTGTTTGTGGTTTTGTGTGATCCACCAAACTCAATTCATCTGTATGGAAGACTATTAGTGCCACGCATAAATATTAGATTTTCTCGATGGCTTTAGGTATTTTTACTCTTTGGCGTCACTTTTTGAAACGAGTTAACAGACAGAATTAAAACAACCAGAAAAAACAACTCACAAAACATTTAACACTTCAAAAGTCGATCTTCGAAAATATTAATTTATTTAATCATCACACAGTGAACAACAAAACACAAAAAACATTGAACAAGTTCAGCCTCATCGAGCAAATCACATCATGATCAGTAATAATTTCTCCAAAGATCATTTTACATAAGAAAACTAGAAATGATTAGACAAACATGTTCTTGAGTCAAAGTTACCACATACATTTTTCAATTTGACATAAAGTAAATATTTCTCAAACTTTTAAAAATACCTCAAGTATTTAATGTAAAGGTACATTTGGCCTGTGTGGCCTTTTTGTATTACTTTTAAAAGTTTTTGTGAGCATGTTACGCAATGCATTGTAAAAAAAGTAGTGGATTTAAAAGTACAGATATCTGCTGATATATGGAGGGAAGTAAAAGTGTAAAGTACCTGATAATAAATGTACTTAAGTGAAGTACAGATATATCAAAAATACTGATAATGGAGTACAGTATGATAATGAATTAGATTTTTCTATGCAGGTGTGAATGGAACATGAACTGTTGCATTTAGACTGGACACATACATTCGGTTGACTCATGTCAGGGTTTTCAAAAGGCCAATGATCGACTGGTACTTTTTCAAGGAACCGACCTTGAGCAGATCAGGGAGGTGGTTTAAGACGTTCTCTGATATCTCTGGATAAAAACTGACGACTGATGGAAGATTTGTGCAGAGAAGCCTCACACCGAGCTGCACGGTTAAACCGATCTTTTTACAAAGTGGCAGGAATTGGCCTCCATACTGAAGTCCACCACTGCAGCCCCTACTGCGTCATGAACCCTGGCTGAGAAGTCCAACATGTTTCAGAGGCAGGCTAACGCTGCCCCCTAGTGGTCCTGGGTGCAACTGAACATATTTTCAGATTGCAGATAGGATTTGGAAATGTATTTCAATATCCTATCTTTTAAAAATAACTAACTTAGTCACCATAGATAATTACACATCCTGTAAAACTTAAAATACCTGTGGTGTGCCAGAAGGTTCGATTTCAGGCCCAATTAATTTCTCTTATATGCTTCTCTTCGGCCAAATCATCCAACAACACAAGCGTCTCCCACCACTGATATGTGGATGAAACATAGATATTCCTTTTCACTGAGACCTGGTGACCCTGAAAGCCGAGCTGCTGAGTCAGGGTCAGGCCCCAAGCTACTTCACAGAAATGTTGACCCCTAATGCTGGAGGCCTTAGGTCCTCAGGTGGATCCTGGCTGTTCCAAAGATGAGGTGGGAAATTACAGTGCTTTTTTCATCAGGGCCAACTCTATATTTTAACTCTTATTTATCACAAATGTATTTATTCAGTTTAAAATGTTTTCATTTAAATTCAATTTCTTTGAAGGTGCTCTTTACAGTAAGTTTTTATTATAACGTGATTAAATTATTTGTATTATTAAATCATTTTCCCGCATTTATTTGACTTCGATCCACTTCAACGACAGGATGTCCCGGACGCGCCTGAATGTGTCCCCTCGTTTATTTTCCGCCACTCGTGCCTCCTTTAACATCGTCCCCCGGGCTCCACTTCCGGTCTCAGTGGTGGTTCCACAACACGCGTGTTTTCTCTCCGTGTGGGAACTGTTGGAGTCATGAGCGCAGAAAACAGCGACGGGAACATTTCGGTTCCCTTACGGAACCTGCTGAACTCTGCGCACTGCGTCAGGGACCGAGTCCGAGGTAACTGCAGCTAGCTCGGCTAAATGAGGGCTAGCTCAAGACAAGCTAGCGTTAGCATTGGTGTTTGTTTTGATGGGACCTGTCGCTGGTTTTCTTTAATGGATCTTTAATTTGACAGAGGTCGTGATTTCTATTAACTGGTTTTAATCGGATCAACTCAACTGGTGTAAAATTGTCTGTTAAAGTCTCATAAACATAAACATTAAAATATGAAAGTAGCTGATGGAGCAGTTCTGCATTCTGATATAGAATCAGTTGATTAAAGAATAACGTTCAGTTCTTGGAGGAACTGTTTTGGATTCACATTAATTTAAAAAACGCTGTGGTTGAACATAAGTAAAGCACCCTTTTAAAAATAGTAACTTTATTTCTACAGCACTTTTCAAAACAAAGTTACAGAGGGCTGCACGTAAAACTAGAGGAGAAACAGTGAATAAAAGATCAGAATGTGGATAAAATGAATAAAACTCACTGACAAAAGTGAAATGAATCATCATAACCACCACGATATAACTAAAACCAAATAAAAGTATCAGAATGAAGAATCAAAAGCAGCTTTGTACAAATGTGTTGTGAAGGGAAAATGAAAGTTCACTCATTATGTACCATTACAACAATGAGTCACAAAGTAAATACAATTTTGAGTCTGCTCCTCCTCTGTCACTTGGTAAATTGACTCTGGAAGATCAGAAGCAGTTTCTAACCAGGCGCTCTCTTTCCTCCGCAGACGGAGAATCCAACGAGTCAGACGGAGCGTTCAACCTCGCCAACTTCTGGGACACTCTGAGTTGAGTTTGGTTGGTCGGGAACCGTCCTGTTTCTTTCCCTCAGTTTCGTTCCTCACACAGAATCACCGTGAAATGAAAACATGATCTCAAGTCAATAGAAATGTGTCCTCTGTCCACAGACCAGGCCGTGATGGCCGTGTCCCAGGAAGCCACCAAACTCAGTCTGGCCTTTTCCAAACCGCCGCTGCCGTCGCAACAGGTCAGATGATTGTTGGAGTCACAATGAACACATATTCTCCTGCTGTATTCTCACATGGGCTCACTCAGACATTTTGCAGACGTTTCTCTTGAAATGTTTCGGTGCAGGTCGGAAAGCAGCTTTAGAGACACACAGAATTCAGTGATTTAATGTTAAACTGGGTTCAAACCAGTTCACTCATATGCTCCTCAGTCCCAATTAGACCTCGGACTTGATTTGTCCTCCATCATGAAACTCTTTTCATTTCTTTAAAATGTGCTCAGCGATGTTTCCCACGGGAGGATTGCTCAAGGACACACAAAAACGTTTCTATTGTAAATCTGCCAGTGATGGGACTTGGACCAAGCTGCTCTGAAACTGAATCACCACCGATCATACGGACGTCGACAGAACCTTGTTAATGTTTGGTTCGTTTGAGTGTCAGAATTAAATACCATTAGAAACTCATTCCCCTGTTTTAAATCACATTTCTAAACGTTAGGATACGGAGAAGCTGGCGGAGTCCACCATGAAGAGCATCCTCACCCTGTCCACGGTGTATTACTGGTTACCCAAGAGCCAAGGTAACGCTGAGGCTGTAGATCAGCACTGGTTTCTTATTTAAATTCATTTTTTTTATGAGAATACGTTCATTTAAGTTTGATTCTTATTGTGATAAGAATTAAGTTGTGTCTTTGAATGAAAAATTGGGTAAATTTATCATTTAAATTGTAAACAAGTTTCTTACTTATGAAACTTTAGCCGAAGAATTTATCTTATTTTGCAAATGCCAAACATGAAACATGCCCATATCTCAGATCTACGTTTGCAAAATCATTCAAACCGAGATTATAATAAACCGTAAACTCACTCATTCTGTCGTGTCTCCTTCTGTGTGACTCAGGCGTCAGTTTGCGGCGTCAGGTCCGAGACGCCACCGTGGATGTTCTGGATGGTGTCTCACAGCTGGTGGAGGTCATACTGAGTTCACCACTGCAGAGGTAGAGTACACCCACACAGCCCCAATTAGAGGGAACTTCAGATGTCATGAGAAGTTGTGGCTCATGTTCCCAACAATAGTCACATTGAATTAAAACACAATAAAGACACAAACCCACAATCATTCTGTTCTGATGCCTGAAACTTCACGCTGTAGTTTTACTTAATTTGTTTTTGTTCTTTATTTGAATGTCTTTAACAAAGATGGGCAACTAACAAGATTTGTTTCCATTAGCTTTAAAGTTAGCATGTGATAGATAAATCATCAACCTTGTACTGTTGTTAAAAATGCTGCTATCATACAAACACTCTGCCTCTTCCTTCCCTGCTTCCTGTTTTCTGTTCATCCATCTTTCTCCTATCGTCTTCCCGGCCTCTGCTCCTCTGCTGTGCTTCAGTCTGTCCCAGGAACAGTTGACCACAACAGGAACCGTGTGGTCAGCCTGTGACCAGTTTGCCCAGTTACCAAAAGGTCAGTTCACTCGACAGGATGAAAAACGTCATGTTTGGATCAGATTGTAATAAAATAGCGTCCAACACTAGCTGACTCAACTCAGCGTCCGTAGCTGTAGAAGTTTGAATGTTACCGGTTTCGTATTTGCACTGATTGAAGCTGCAGGAAACAGCTGCAGTTCTGACCTCAACCTGCAGGTGGTGATGAAGATCTGAATGTCAGACCATGCGTTTGTGTTTGTCTCGAAGAATCTTGTAACTTTATTTATTTACCTTTATTAAAAACCGTGGATTCTGTTTATATTAATTTAGATTTCTGGGGAAAACAAAAAACGTTGCTCAAAAATAAAAAAAAATAAAATAAACTAATCATTATAGAATAAAACAGGTTTATTCTACCAATCCCAGCTGTGGATATGTTAAACATGGTGTTAAACACTGTGTGTCTATTCAAAATGTGTTGGCGTGTTAGTATGTATTTCAGCTAATGTATTTTATCTGGAACCTCAGTCTGAACAATAAATGTTAAATCATAAAAAAGCTTTAGAATAAATTGAGGGAAATAATTATTCTAGAGGCCAAATCAACAATTTAGGTCTTCAACCTAAAAATATGTTCTGTAAAAATGTATAAGACATATTTATATTACAATAAATTTGCCATAAATGTGTGTCTGTTTTGTGATGGTGGGTCATGTACAATTACCTGCGAAAACTTTATCAAATTTGATCTATTTTAAATTAAATCTACTAATCTATGACGCATCAAGCAGGAGAACGCGTGAAGCAGTTTGGTCGTAACAGGAACAAGAATTGTAAAGCAGATATAAGAAGGAATTTCTAACGTGTGTGTGTGTGTGTGTGTGTGTGTGTGTGTGTGTGTGTGTGTGTGTGTGTGTGTGTGTGTGTGTGTGTGTGTGTGTGTGTGTGTGTGTGTGTGTGTGTGTGTGTGTGTGTGTGTGTGTGTGTGTGTGTGTGTGTGTGTGTGTGTGTGTGTGTGTGTGTGTGTGTGTGTGTTATGTTTATTGATGAACAACATGTTTGCTCCACAGATAATAAAGCGGCTGTGCTCCTGGTTCTGTCTGCTCAGATGGGAGTTGTCAAAGACGCCATAGAGGAAATTGAACAGGTACACACACACACATGTTCACATACAATTCTCTAATATGTGCTCTGATTTGTATTTATCTCGGGGCCTTTTATATAAAACTTGGCCGAAAAGTACGCCAGTCCTTGAGTCACCACCTTCTCTGCTTCGTGGTTCTGTCAAATTATCTTTTCGTTTCCTCGTCTCCTGTTAAGATCTGTGTTTTATTTGTTGTGATAAAAATCGGATGATGCACATGTTGACAGCACAAATTCCTCAAAATCAAAAACAGGGTCACACTTCCTGCACTGCTGCTCTGAGTTTCTCACCTCAAACACAAACACGTATCACAGGATGTTAACGATAGATGGATGAAGAAGAATCCACTGAAAACTCCCCCCCTTCTCTCCACAGGCCTTATCCGAGGTCCAGGATCCGTTCAACGATATCCTGGACGACGACCAGGATGGGGATGAGCCGCGAGGCAACCAGGACACATACTGGTCAGACAAGGACCGGCTTGTGATTGGTCCATGCCACGGCCTGATAAAGGCGTCGGCCGCGTGCCTGAAGAAAATGATGTCATCTGTCAAAGCCAACGGTGACGTCACCACGCCTCCGAATCTGTCCCAACTTGACGACCTGGCTGACATTACCAAGGAAATAAGCCCTGGGTAGTCACACACACTCACACACACTCACACACACTCACACACACGCGCATGCACACTGACAGTTGGATGATTGTTTTTCTGTCTACACACCTCTCACCTGAAACTCAGGAATAGAGAAGCATTGAGTATTCAGCCGGGTCTCAGTTCAGGGGCTGCATTTAAAGACTGATAGCGTCACAGCAGTCGTTCAGAGGTTTCCAAACTGGTTCCAAATGAAACGTCTGATTTTCAAAATGAAATCACCACCATGAAAACAAACCTGTGCCTCTTTGTGTCTTTTCTCCTCAGTGTTGATGATCTGGCTCTGTGTCTGTACCCACCCATGGACTATAGTGGAGTAGAGAGCAATGTGAGACACACTAATGCAAACGCCGCACCCTGCGCTCACACACTGTTTACGCCCCAGTGCCGACCTAGACATGTCTTTCTTTTGCATGGATTTGTTGCGTTTGTGGGAAGGTGAAGATCTTCAGCTTTCAAAATTCCTATAACTTCCCACAAATGTAACATAAAAAATGAAAAAAGATCTTTGTGGTCATTGTTGTTAGTTTATTTTATTTATACACCTGCCTATTGGTTTGAGTCAGGTCATTATACAAAGTATATATATATAAAGTATATATGTATCATTCTCTCTCCCCCCTTTAACTACCCACGCAGCTTTATCATCCTTTGTCAGTTCACAGAATTGTTTTGTGGAACATACATCTATCTATTTGTAGCTACTAATTTTTTGTCTTGTTCCTTTTAAACATTTCAAGTCATATATTAAGTTTATTGTTATTTTATAAGTATAAAGTAATTTAAACGAGTTCCTCAATAATGAATCTGTCATTGAGTCATTGGGTTAATCACTGGCAGAATAAACAGGACGTGTGTCATTTAACTGTGAATAGAAATCTTTTCGATGACACATTTTGATTTACGAGATCACGGTCACACCTGATCACACGTCATCTTGCATTTAATCATTAAATCTGTTGCATCAGAACTTGTTAGGTGAAGTAAGATGAGGGGAAAGAGTATCTGCTTCTTTCTTGTTCCATGTTTCTTTTAAGTAGTTTAATGTCCTCACCACTTTATTGAGTTCTCAGCTGCTTTCGTCATTGGCTCTTAGATATATCATACTTCCAATTCTAAATGTATAAATATATTCATAACAAGTCGATAGTAAAATGAACATACAAATAAAAGTGTGTTTCTCTGCAGGTGACTAAATTGGCAGCACTGCTAAAGAAAGTCCTGGAGATCATCAGGTAAGATTCACTGACATCCAAACATCGATATTATTCTCTCTCTTATAGAAAGTTAAGATTTTCTTCAGGGAGTTTGTGAAACATTCAGTTTATAAACACTAGAAACTGACCTACAACAAAAAAAGCAGAGAGTTGTTGGTTTCTGACTAATGTGACAACTCATGCAATGAGGGCGACAACACATTTTTGGGAACGTCTTGTGCCGTGTTAATTTTGGCAGCTATTTTTGATTTAGTCTTAGTCTTAGTCTTTTGACGAAAATGCATTTTAGTTTTAGTCACATTTAGTCATTTTTATCCTTCTTAGTTTTAGTCTAAATGTGAAAACAAAAAGGGAGAGCAGGTCAGAATGGAGGCGGACACAGAAACTGCAGCTCTGTAGAAACCAGCTGCAGCTTCAAGAAGCTGAGGGGCTGATCTCTGATCAGCTGAGACCAGAGAAACTCTGTGTTTTCACTGTTTCCATAGTGAAGAAGCAGTGAGTCACTGAGAGGCTTCTTCACGTGTTCTAGCTCTGATCTTGTGTCTCTGAGCGAGTGCGCCGGGCGGGGGGCGGAGCCTCGGGACCGGAGCGCTATCTGGGAGCGCACCACTGACATCATAGATGCCCCCCCCACCCTCACTCTTTCACCTCATCTCTGTCCCTCCAGGTCCAGTCATGTGTGCGGCGAATCGGAGCTGAACTGGGTTCAGTTCTTAGACGGAGCCGTCGACCACAACCTGCAGAAAGCCAAAGACCTGATTCAGCAGGATAGCTAGTGTGTCTGTGCAGCTAAAAGTGTGTGTTGTGTGGTTTTATGTGCCTGTGTGAGAGTGTGTGAGTTTGTACAAAAAGATGTGGATTTGTAAGAAGAAGAAAAAAGCGCTTGCATATACAACAACAATTAAAAGTGAAGACATGTGTCTATATGAAACCTGTGGAGAGCTGTTTCATTATTTTACACTTCATACATGTTCTACGTGTAGTTAATCTGCCAGATGCACACACACACACACACACGCACACACACACTGCCCCATGTATATTTATCAGTGAACGGGTTGGATTCATTAAAAGCGTTTAGTCCCTGTAACCACACGTTTACACATATTTATCTGTGGTGACAATCTGCTGATCATGACAAAATATATAAATACAGCATTATGTGTATTGTTTTTATTACCTCTGAAGATTTCATAGAAAAGGTAGAATATAAAAGTTACAGAGCTTTAAGGTTTAAACTACAGTGAAAATGATGTTTCTTAGCGTCTGAGTTTCAGTTCATTCATCTACACAAGCAGCTCCTTGTTTTCACCTATAGGCTGAAAACGGACGTAGAATCATGAAAGTGAAGCCAACATAGAACTGGTTGTTTCTATACAAGTCTGTGAGGGAACGACTCTACTTCTCACTTTATAACGTCTAAACATTTTCCAGAGGAGTTTATGTCTCAATATCTAGTTAAGTTCCTAATTAGCTTAACCGCACAAACCTGTCTGTGTGTAAGAGAGTGTGTTTGTGTGTCCCAACTGGAGCATGGATGAATTTTAAAGATGGTTAGGGTTAGGGTTAGGGATCGGTGGGGAGGTAATTTCCAGATCGTTCAATCTCGCAGTCGATGGGTCAAAGGTCAGGGTGACTTAATGGAAGAGCAGGGTTTAAACGCCAAGGAGGTGGATAAAAGTAGCCTGGCATGTTTCTCATGGGTAAAAAAAAGGGGCAGGGCTCCGCAGGTATTTAATAAACCAACATTGCGGAGTCACCTGTCAGTGAGCGACTGCCAGGGTTCCTTCACGCTTACGTCTTTCACTGTAGAGACACAACTCTGCAGACATGACAGAAGAAGCTCGGACGAGTTCCGCAGGCATGACGGAGATGGTTAAAGAACTAAGTAAGTACAACTGTTTTTAAATCAATGACTTTATCATCGTCTCTGCATCGACCAAGACGCTGCACACACACACACACACACACACACACACACACACACACACTCACACAGACCTACACACAAACACACACACACCAACACGACTTTAGGGATTTACGCTCTTTGCAAACCATTCATACCGTTACCTAAGGTGAGGACTTGTTCGATCATGTTTGAGAAGCTAAATGAGGTCACTGCAAAGGAGATTAAACCTGCACTGTGTTGTTGTACAGTTGTGCGCTTCTGTGTCCTGACATGACCCTGTGCACATCCTCAACAAAACAATCAGAGCGATCATACATGTTATGAAAAGAGGAGCCGCAGGTTAATTGAGCGTCTGAGTGAACCTGAACTGTAGAACTAGAGGATATAGATCTGACTGAGTCCTGTAAACACACACATGTTGTTTTTATTTTCCTTTATTGAACCAGGAAGCTTCTATTGAGACACAAGGTCAGAAGGTCAGAAGGTCAGAAGGTCCTGATGAAACATCTTTGTAAAGGAAAATCCTGCTCGTGAATAAATGAACTGCTGCATTAGTCATGTTTTCACTTCAGCTGAACTGGGGTCTGTTTCCAGGAGTTAGAACTGAACATGGTACTTTCAATCGATCAATCAATCAATCAATCAATCAATCAAATATAGCCCATATTCATTGGCTCATAATATCAATAAGATGCTACGTCCTCTGCCGTTCACCCTCGACAACATAAAATACACCACAGAGCTGAGGGTGATAATTATCTTTCTCATTTGCTCTCATTTGTGTATTTTAAAATAGAATAATAAAAAGCTCAAGTTTAATTCAAAATGACAGAGTTTGGTTTATGAATTGTTTTTGACAGATGTTCTGTGTCGTGTTTCAGTTTTGTTTCTGTCACGGTTCAGCAGCTTGTTCCTGATTTTAAAAACACTTGAACAGTGACTCTTTGGGGAAGAAGCTGAAATCAATCTTTAAACCTTTGGAGACAGTTGACTTCTTCTCTTATCGTGTCCTGTTCCATCTTGTCCCATTGACACATATTTCTTCATCACTAAGTTTCACAACGGTGACATTTCACACTATATTTTCACCACCCACTCACACCCCGCCCGAGGCCCGGACAGTGCTACCAGACAGTACAAGGACTTTCACATGCTCAACCGGTTCACTGAGGTGAATCGAGGAGACACCACACCCTCAGTGAATGGTATTTAATAGCATGAAGCCCAATGTACCTGCTGGGTGTGGTTTCATCCTTTAGTCAAAGTGTATCATTATCATCCAGGATTGACACCATAACGTTTATATGTGAACCAGGATGACCTTTGACCTACAAATCAAACTCAGTCTGTATAGATACTGAGAGAAATCAAAACTTTGCTTTAAATAAAGACAAATGGAGCAAAAAAATGTAACAAATTCTCTTAAACCGTTCTTTTAACTGAATTTAATATTCAAGCAAAGACCAAAAAACTGCATCGTGCTGTGAAAAGGCAAAACCAATATATAGAATATTTAAAACTTAACCTTCATTTGTCAAAGTGTTGTATCAAGCAGCAATAAGAGAACACAGTCTGTGTATCTCATGTATTTGTACATCCACATCCAGATTGTGTTTGACTAATAATAATTATATTAATAATTATAACCATTAAAACTTCACACTTCACACTTCATACTTAATTTAAAATCAGGTATTCTTAACAGTTAAACGTGGTGGCTAAAGAAAATTATAAAAGAAACAATAATACAGGTTATATAATACTAACTAAAAATTATTATTATTGCTGTTACTTTATATTGTTCAGGCTTTTTGCAAGTGAAGGATTTTTCCATCGGAGTCATCATGTTATAAACAAAACTTACTAAATGCTTGAAAGCATTTTATCCTCAGTTTTCTTTTGGCTTCATGGATTTAATATGAGTTAGTAACAAGTGCTGAAAATACAAATGTTCCTATTGATGTTAATGAATTATTAACTTTTTATTCATTAGCTAATCTTCCTATAAAGTAAATA